>NC_057794.1:123307507-123382088 GCF_018294505.1 Triticum aestivum
TAGAACACGTCTAGCTCTGCCTGTTATCCTGTTATGCACTTGCTTGCTATGTATTTACTGTTTCTCCCCCCTCTTCTCTTCGGTAGACCCCGTGACGATGCTGACGCCCCAGTTCGACTACGGAGTTGACGACCCCTCTCTCTTGCCAGAGCAACCAGGCAAGCCCCCCCTTTGATCACCAGATATCGCCTACTCTTCTCTATACTGCTTGCATTAGAGTAGTGTAGCATGTTACTGCTTTCCGTTAATCCTATTCTGATGCATAGCCTGTCATTGCTGCTACAGTCATTGATACCTTACCCGCAATCCTAAATGCTTAGTATAGGATGCTAGTGTTCCATCAGTGACCCTACACTCTTGTCCGTCTGCCATGCTATACTACTGGGCTGTGATCACTTCGGGAGGTGATCACGGGCATATATTATATACTTTACACCGTTACATTACTGGTGATACTGTTTGGAGATGGGGGCTGAAGGGGCAGGTGGCTCCATCCAGGTAGTGGTGGGCCTGAGTTCCCGACGGCCCCTGACTGTTACTTTGTGGCGGAGCGATAGGGCAGGTTGAGACCACCTAGGAGACAGGTGGGCCTGGCCTTGTTCGGCATTCACGGATACTTAACACGCTTAACGAGATCTTGGTATTTGATCTGAGTCTGGCTACTGGCCTATACGCACTAACCATCTACGCGGGAGTAGTTATGGGTATCCCGGCATCGTGGTATCAGCCGAAGCACTTCAGACGTCAGCGACGGAGCGGCGCGCGCCGGATTGGAACGTAAGCCTGCTCTTGTATTAAGGGGGCTAGTTCTGCTTCCGGCCGCCCTCGCAACGTGCAAGTGTGCTATGGGCGATGGGCCCAGACCCCTGTGCGCTTAGGTTTAGACCGGCGTGCTAGCCTCTCTGTTTTGCCTAGGTGGGGCTGCGACGTGTTGATCTTCCGAGGCCGGGCATGACCCAGGAAAGTGTGTCCGGCCAAATGGGATCAAGCGTGTTGGGTTATGTGGTGCACCCCTGCAGGGAAGTTAATCTATTCGAATAGCCGTGATCTTCGGTAACAGGACGACTTGGAGTTGTACCTTGACCTTATGACAACTAGAACCGGATACTTAATAAAACACACCTTTCCAAGTTCCACAGACAACCCGGTGATCGCTTTTCCACAGGGTGACGAGGGGAGGATCGCCGGGTAGGGTTATGCTATGCGATGCTACTGGAGATGCTACTTGGAGATGCTATTTGGAGATGCTACTTGGAGATGCTACTTGGAGGACTTCAATCTACTCTCTTCTACATGCTGCAAGACGGAGGCTGCCAGAAGCGTAGTCATCGATAGGACTAGTTATCCCCCTCTTATTCTGGCATTCTGCAGTTCAGTCCACTGATATGGCCTCCTTACACATATACCCATGCATATGTAGTTTAGTTTCTTGCTTGCGAGTACTTTGGATGAGTACTCACGGTTGCTTTCTCCCCCCTTTTTCCCCCTTTCCTTTCTTTCTGGTTGTCGCAACCAGATGCTGGAGTCCAGGAGCCAGACGCCACCGTCGACGACGACCCCTACTACACCGGAGGTGCCTACTACTACGTGCAGCCCGCTGACGACGTCCAGGAGTAGTTAGGAGGATCCCAGGCAGGAGGCCTGCGCCTCTTTCGATCTGTATCCCAGTTTGTGCTAGCCTTCTTAAGGCAAACTTGTTTAACTTATGTCTGTACTCAGATATTGTTGCTTCCGCTGACTCGTCTATGATCGAGCACTTGTATTCGAGCCCTCGAGGCCCCTGGCTTGTATTATGATGCTTGTATGACTTATTTTATTTGTAGAGTTGTGTTGTGATATCTTCCCGTGAGTCCCTGATCTTGATCGTACACATTTGCGTGCATGATTAGTGTACGATTAAACCGGGGGCGTCACAGCCACTAACCGTCGGCCTGAGCCCGCCGCTAGCCAACACTCGCAGCTGAGTCTGCGCCGCCTGGCCACACCCGCTGTCGCGTGCCCGCTCGCCCGCATGCCCCGCATTCATGTGCTGCATTGCTGATCATCCTGCTAGCTGCACTGCTATGTGCCTCCGCTGCTCTGTAGTGTTGTTGCCTTGCTGGTGCTGCTACCGCCTGCTGTCACCGTCGCCACCCGCGGCCGCTGCCGCCGTGCCCGGTGCGTAGCCACGCCGGCCAGCGACCCTGCTGCTGGTGCTGCTGGCTTTAGTCGTCGGCGCTCCTATGTCACTACTATGGAAAACCCTAGTAGTAGCGCGGGTTTTGAGGCTAGCAGCAGCGCAGGTAGCCGTGCTACTAATAAGGCGCTACAGCTAACTTATAGTAGTAGCGCGGTCCTTACCCGCGCTACTACTGTTGACGATATCAGCAGCGCTTGTTATGGACGCGCTACTATTACTTAGCTGTAGTGATTTCGCAGTCCCACGCTACTGCTATATCTTTCATCATTTCCCCCCCGTACCCCTTTCCCTTTTAGTTTCCCTTTCAGATACTAGATACTAGGTATTGCTAGTAGATATCAAATTCATAAACCATTACTGGGTAGTACTCCCTTGGTTCCAAATTACTCGTCGTAGTTTTAGTTCAAACCACGACGAGTAATTTGGAACGAAGGGAGTACTAGATAACAATTTAATGCATAGTCAACATGCATCCTCAAGCAGTACAAGGTCATATCAACGGCGATCATCATATGTAGTTCTAGATGATATCGACGACGATCATCATATGTAGTTCTAGATGATATAGCCACACACACATATGTAGTTCTAGATGATATCGAAGACAATCATCATCCTCAAGCCTGGGCGGTTGGTGTTCCTGATAGTAATTAGGATGGCCTGTCCAACACGAAGATTCTTGCCATCGAGGAATTTCTTCCACCCAACCGAGTTTAAGTGTGTGCGACCGTTCGTATCCACGCGGTAAGTACAGGTTGTGACGGAGCCCCTTGCAGTAAGGCGTAGTCCAGCCGAGCCTTCTTCATCAGGCTCGATACCATAACTCACAGATATGCTCTTTGCCAATTTCTGAATAAGAAAAACATTTCAATTAATAAATAGCATCGCAAATAAATACATATGGATTATATACACTATTAATAGTTTCCTTAGATTCTACACTAATAAGCATGTGATTGAACTCTACACTAAAACATATCATCAACTAGATTCCACACAACATACCATATCATTGGACTGTACACTAAGTATTTCATCGGATAATTTGCATTTGTAAGTATAACATACCATATCATGTCGATCAACCATGGTATTTGTCAGGCGGGTCATGAATGGCACCCCGACAAAGTCAGCACGTCGCGAAATTATGTCCCACAGGTTGGACACCTCCTCCTCGCTCAGCCTTGTTCTTTGAGCTACGATGGCTTCATGAAGTGGGTCCTCATCATCTTCATCGAGTGGGTCCTCATTATCTTCATCATCTTCATCATCTTCGTCATCTTCCACCAGGTTGAGATAAATGACAGCCAGCTTGGGTCTTTCTGCTCTGAAGGAGAAGCTGATCAACTCACCACCAGTAAGACACATACGAGCGATGAAACGGGCCCATCCATCTCCTCCAATCTGCGACATATTGCGTCCTTTCTCGACCTCCATAGTGTACGGCGCCCCAGGAGCCTCAAATGTCACAATGTCTCTTGTCAGCTTGTTGAATTTCAATCTCACATTGCATGGGACGATCTGTGTAAAATAAGCAAAATGACACAATGCAGTAATGCCAACACTAAAACTAAAATAGTTATTACATTTCATCTAATTTCTTACCACCGCATGACGAAAACCCGACTGGAAGTAGATGCCGAACAACTTGCCAGTTGTAAGGCTGCTGGCGCACCTTGACTTGCACAGTCGACATAGTGGTGGTAGTGGCGCCATTTTTCCTAAAGCAATATGAGCAAATGATTAACGATCCACTTCACAGGAAAGAAAAACAGCAGCATGAGATATTTTTGGTTCTTCCGCGAGAAGCAATTTGATGGACAATTATAATCCTAAGATTTAGTAACATATTAGATGACAAGGTACCACCTACATTTTGCCAAAAAGTAACTAAATCAACTAAATGAAAATGTTCTAAATCAACTAAATGAAAATGGTGCATACTAAATCAACTAAATGAACTAGCCTACTAAATCAACTAAATCAACTAAATCAAAATATTCTAAATCAACTAAATGAACTAGCCTACTAAATCAACTAAATCAAAATGTTCTAAATCAACTAAATCAACTAAATCAAAATGTTCTAAATCAACTAAATCAACTAGCCTACTAAATCAACTAAATCAAAATGTTCTAAATCAACTAAATCAACTAAATCAAAATGTTCTAAATCAACTAAATCAACTAGCCTGCTAAATCAACTAAATCAAAATGTTCTAAATCAACTAAATCAACTAGCCTACTAAATCAACTAAATCATATCAACTAAATCAAAACGTTGCATATGAACTAGCCTACTAAATAAAAATGTAGCAGGCATGAGGGAGAAGGAGGGGCGACTCGAGGAGGGAGAAGAGAGTAGGATGGAGGAGGAAGGCGGAGCGAGGAGGGGCCGGCCGGCGGCCAGTGGAGGGAGGACAGAGGAGGAAGGCGGAGCGAGGAGGGGCCGGCCAGCGGCGAGTGGAGAGGGAGGACGGAGGAGGAGGCCGGTACCGAGTCCAGCAAGGAGGAGGAGGTGACGGCGGCGCAAAGGGAGTAGGGGTGACGGGGAAGGACCGGCGCGGGGGATTGAGAGGGATCTAGTGAGTGTGTGACTGTGAGTGGATCGGATAGAGGAGATGGGGTGGGAGATGGAATGGCTTAGCAGTTGCGCACTATAGAGAAAGACGCTACTGCTAAACTACCTAGCAGTAGCGCCTTTCACAAAGAAGCGCTACTGCTATGTGTCAGCATGTAAAAATAGACTTATAGTTCAATGTATCAAAAATACATTGATCATCAACGATCTTTTTGTGTACAATCTGATTTGTCAATATGAGTCCTCACCGGTTTAGGAACAGGTGAAGACTCATATTGCAGCCACAAATTCTACACATAGAGTTCAATGAAGACCAAGTGCTTGTCAAAGTTTGAGAAGTAACATATTTAAGGTGGTAGAAACTCTCTTCACGGAGCGAGGTGGGACTAAATTTTTATAGTAAACTTAGCAGTAGCGCTTATTGGCGGAATGCGCTGCTACTATGCTATGTAGCAGTAGCGCCCGTCGTTATAACACGTTGCTGCTATAGCTAGCCTCGCGGCGGCCTCGTGGGGATTATAGCAGTAGCGCGTCTTTGAGCTGGCGCGCTACTGCTATATTTATTTCAGCAGCGAGTTATTCTTGAGCTCGCTACTGCTAATTAGCAGCAGTGCCTTATTTTTAAAGCGCGCTGCTGATAAGATTCTGTGTATAGGCTTTTCCCTAGTAGTGTGTGTGCATGCGTACTGCATTCTTCTGCTATTGCTATTACGCTGCTGCTCTTCTACGATGCCTTGCTAGTTGTAGTTCCTACTGCTTTATGGCCGTGGCCATGTGTGCGTATGTGTTGTGTGTGGCCGGCTTAATTAGCTTAGGCTAATTTAGACTACTTAGGTAATCTTTGTTAGGTTAGTTGCTAGCCTATGGCATGTGGTTCCCATTTAGTTAAGTTAGGTTTTATTTATTTTGTTTATGTGTAGTCTATGCCATGTGGGCCACGCCTTCCCTTTTGACCAGTCAAATTGACTTGGTCAATTCGAATTAAATAAATGCTGAAATTTTAGAAAAATGATTAAATCCTTTTTAAACAAATATAAAATAAACCGTAGCCCGGTTGGAAAAACTTTGTACATGAAAGTTACTCAGAATGACGAGACGAATCCGGATACGTAACCCTTTGACCGCCACACATCCCTAGCATAGCAAACACGCAACTTTCCCCCTCCGGTTCATCTGTCCGAAAAATGCGAAACATGATACTTTCCCGGATGTTTCCCCCCTTTGCGGATATCCCCTACTACCGCATTAGGGCACACCTAGCACCACGTATTGCCATTTTATGCTCTGTGATGCTTTGATTGCTCTGTTATTTATTGTATTCCCCCTCCGTTACTTCTTTCTGGTAGACCCCGAGACTGCTGGTGATACCCCTATGATACGTCTCCAACGTATCTATAATTTTTGATTGCTCCATGCTATATTATCTACTGTTTTGGATGTTTATGGGCTTTATTATACACTTTTATATCATTTTTGGGACTAACCTATTAAATCAGAGCCTAGTGCCAATTTTTGTTTTTACCTTGTTTTAGGGTTTCGAAGAAAAGGAAAATCAAACGGAGTCCAATTGATCTGAAACTTCACGGAACTCATTTTTGGAAGGAAAGAAGCCCAGAAGACTTGAAGTGCATGTAAGGGAAGCTTCTATGAGGCCACGAGGTAGGGGGCGCGCCCTCCACCCTCGTGGGCCCCTTGTGGCCCCCCTGACATACTTCTTCCACCTATATATCTCCATATACCCTAAAAACATCCGGGAGCACAATAGATCGGGAGTTCCGCCGTCAGAAGCCTCTGTAGCCACCGAAAACCAATCTAGACCCGTTCCGGCACCCTGCCGGAGGGGGAATCCCTCTCCGGTGGCCATCTTCATCATCCCGGTGCTCTCCATGACGAGGAGGGTGTAGTTCTCCCTCGGGGCTGAGGGTATGTACCAGTAGCTCTGTGTTTGATCTCTCTCTCTCTCTCTCTCTCTCTCTCTCTCTCTCTCTCGTGTTCTTGATTTGGCACGATCTTGATGTATCGCGAGCTTTGCTATCATAGTTGGATCCTATGATGTTTCTTCCCCCCTACTCTCTTGTAATGGATTGAGTTTCCTCTTTGAAGTTATCTTATCGGATTGAGTCTTTAAAGATTTGAGAACACTTGATGTATGTCTTGCCGTGCGTATCTGTGGTGACAATGGGATATCACGTGATTCACTTGATGTATGTTTTGGTGATCAACTTGCGGGTTCTGCCCATGAACCTATGCATAGGGGTTGGCACATGTTTTCGTCATGATTCTCCGGTAGAACTTTGGGGCACTCTTTGAGGTCCTATGTGTTGGTTGAATAGATGAATCTGAGATTGTGTGACGCATACCGTATAATCATACCCACGGATACTTGAGGTGACATTGGAGTACTAGGTGACATTAGGGTTTTGGTTGATTTGTGTCTGAAGGTGTTATTCTAGTACGAACTCTAGGACTGTTTGTGACACTTATAGGAATAGCCCAACGGATTGATTGGAAAGAATAACTTTGAGGTGGTTTCGTACCCTACCATAATATCTTTGTTTGTTCTCCTCTATTAGTGACTTTGGAGTGACTCTTTGTTGCATGTTGAGGGATAGTTATGTGATCCAATCATGTTAGTATTGTTGAGGGAACTTGCACTAGCGAAAGTATGAACCCTAGGCCTTGTTTCCTATCATTGCAATACCGTTTACGCTCACTTTTATCATTAGCTACCTTGCTGTTTTTATATTTTTAGATTACAAAAACCTTTATCTATCATCCATAAACCACTTGTATCATCATCTCTTCGCCGAACTAGTGCACCTATACAATTTACCATTGTATTGGGTGTGTTGGGGACACAAGAGACTCTTTGTTATTTGGTTGCAGGGTTGCTTGAGAGATACCATCTTCATCCTATGCCTCCTACGGATTGATAAACCTTAGGTCATCCACTTGAGGGAAATTTGCTACTGTCCTACAAACCTCTGCACTTGGAGGCCCAACAACGTCTACAAGAAGAAGGTTGTGTAGTAGACATCAAGCTCTTTTCTGGCGCCGTTGCCGGGGAGGTGAGTGCTTGAAGGTATATCTTTAGATCTTGCAATTGAGTCTTTTAGTTTCTTGTTTTAGCACTAGTTTAGTTTATAAAAGAAAACTACAAAAATATGGAATTGAGTTTGTCTCATACGCTTCATCTTTTTAATATCTTTCGTGAGTATGATGGAAAGGATAATTGTGCTCAAGTGCTAGAAGAAGAAATCTATAAAATGTTTGGCACTAAATATTTGAATGATGAGCATGATTGCAATGTTGTTAGTATGAATTCCTTGAATATCCATGATGCTAATGATATGCAAATCCACAAGCTTGGGGAAGCTATGTTTGACGAAGATGATATTTTTTGTCCCCCAAGTTTTGATGAGCAAATTTATTATGATGAAAGCATGCCTCCTATTTATGATGGTTATATTGATGAAAGTGGATTTGGAGAGGTCATGACTTTATTTAGTGATGAATCCACTATTTCGGAAGAGGTTCCAATTGATTATGAGAACAAAGTTGCTATCTATGATGATTATTGTGATGACTTGTATGCTATAAAGAATAATGATATCCATGAATCTTGTCATCATGATTTTAGTTTTCAATTGGATTATGCCTCACGTGATAATTATTTTGTTGAGTTTGCTCCCACTATTATTCATGAGAAGAATTTTGCTTGTGTGGAGAGTAATAAAATTTATATGTTTGTAGATCATGAAAAGAATGATTTAGGTGCTGGTTATATTGTTGAATTCATTCATGATGCTACTGAAAATTATTATGAGGGAGGAATATATGCTTGTAGGAATTGCAATAATATCAAGTTTCTTCTCTATGTGCTTAAAATTTTGAAGTTATGCTTGCCTTACCTTCCTATGCAAGTTGATTCTTGTTCCCATAAGTTGTTTGCTCACGAAATACCTATCCATAGGAAGTGGGTTAGACTTAAATGTGCTAGTCATATTCTTCATGATGCTCTCTTTATGTTTCAATTCTTATATTTTATGTGAGCATCATTGAAATCATCATGCCTAGCTAGGGGCATTAAACGATAGCGCTTGTTGGGAGGCAACTCAACTTTATTTTTATTCCTTGCTTTTTGTTCCTGTTTAGTAATAAATAATTCATCTAGACTCTGTTTATATGTGGTTTTATGCTTTTAATCAGTGTTTGTGCCAAGTAGAACCTTTGGGAAGACTTGGGGAAAGTCTTGTTGATCATGCTGTAAAAAACAGAAACTTTAGAGCTCACGAGAATTGCTGCCATTTTTATTTGGAGAGTGCTATTTAGTTAATTACTTTTGAAGATGATTAATATATAAATTCCTCAGGTCCAGAAATTTATTTTAGAATTTTTGGGGTTCCAGAAGTATACGTTTTATCCAAATTACTACAGACTGTTCTGTTCTTGACAGATTCTGTTTTCTATGTGTTATTTGCTTATTTTGATGAATCTATGAGTAGTATCGGAGGGTATGAACCATATATAAGTTGGAATACAGTAGGTTTAACACCAATATAAATAAAGAATGAGTTCATTACAGTACCTTGAAGTGGTGATTTATTTTCTTATACTAACGGAGCTCACGAGTTTTCTACTTTAAGTTTTGTGTTGTGAAGTTTTCAAGTTTTGGGTAAAGATTCGATGGATCATGGAATAAGGAGTGGAAAGAGCCTAATCTTGGGGATGCCCGAGGCACCCCAAGGTAATATTCAAGGATATCCAAGAGCCTAAGCTTGGGGATGCCCCGGAAGGCATCCCCTCTTTCGTCTTCGTTCATCGGTAACTTTACTTGGAGCTATATGTTTATTCACCACATGATATGTGTTTTGCTTGGAGCATCAATTTATCTTGTTAGAATTTGCTTGCTGTCATTTAGAACAATCTTTTGCATATTTTATTTCAATAAAAGTGGCATTGATAGCCTTTACTATGCTTATTTTAGAAGTCCACATGTTGCTGTTTGAAAACAGAAAGTTTACCGCTGTTGCAATAATTCCCTAGAAAATTCAGAATGTGATAAAATGTTTAAACCTTTTGAATATTAAGCTCTGATAAATTTACTACAGTAGGATTTTTCTTTCATAAGTTTTGGAGCTAGGGAAGTATGGATGTTGCTGCATTCTTTACAGACTGTCCTGTTTAGGCAGATTGCTGTTATGTTTGCATTGTTTGCATATGTTTGCTTCTTTAATGATTCTATTTGAGGATAGGACTATTAAATATGCAGAGGCATTTAGTATGCAATGTTGAATAATAATTTTAGTGATTTGCTACAGTAGAGTATGATAAGGTTTTTGCAATGTGTTATGCTAACTTATCTCACGAGTCCTTGTTGAGTTTTGTGTGGGTGAAGCTTTTGAGATTTAGGGAGACCGTGATATGAGAGGAATTAAGGAGACACAAAAGCTCAAGCTTGGGGATGCCCAAGGCACCCCAAGATAATATTTCAAGAAGTCTCAAGCGTCTAAGCTTGGGGATGCCCTGGTTGGCATCCCACCTTCCTTCTTCAACAACTATCGGTTAGTATCGGTTGATCCTAAGTTTTTGCTTCTTCACATGATGTTTGCTATTCATAGATGTCATTTTATTTTGTTTTGATTTATTTTTGAATAAAGTATCGAGATCTGAAATTATTAAATGTTAGAGAGTCTTCACATAGTTGCATAATTATTTGACTACTCATTGATCTTCACTTATATCTTTCGGAGTAGTTTGTCATTTGCTCTAGTACTTCACTTATATCTTTTAGAGCATGGTGGTGGAATTGTTTTATAGAAACTATTGTTCTCTCATGCTTCACTTAGATTATTTTGAGAGTCTTAATAGCATGGTAATTTGCTTAAAATCCTAATATGCTAGGTATTCAAGATTAGTAAAATTTTCTTATGAGTGTTTTGAATACTAAGAGAAGTTTGATGCTTGATGATTGTTTTGAGATATGGAGGTAATAATATCAAAGTCGTGCTAGTTGAGTAGTTGTGAAATTGAGAAATTCTTGTGTTGAAGTTTGCAACTCCCGTAGCATGCACATATGGTAAACGTTATGTAACAAATTTGAAACATGAGGTGTTATTTGATTGTCCTCCTTATGAGTGGCGGTCGGGGACGAGCGATGGTCTTTTCCTACCAATCTATCCCCCTAGGAGCATGCGCGTAGTGCCGAGGTTTTTGATGACTTGTAGATTTTTGCAATAAGTATGTGAGTTCTTTATGACTAATGTTGAGTCCATGGATTATACACACTCTCACCCTTCCATCCTTGCTAGCCTCTTCGGTACCGTGCATTGCCCTTTCTCACATTGAGAGTTGGTGCAAACTTCGCCGGTGCATCCAAACCCCGTGATATGATATGCTCTATCACACATAAACCTCTTTATATCTTCCTCAAAACAGCCACCATACCTACCTATTATGGCATTTCCATAACCATTCCGAGATATATTGCCATGCAACTTTCCACCATTCCGTTTATCATGACACATTCATCATTGTCATATTGCTCAGCATGATCATGTAGTTGACATAGTATTTGTGGCAAAGCCACCGTTCATAATTCTTTCGTACATGTCACTCTTGGTTCATTGCATATCCCGGTACACCGCCGGAGGCATTCATATAGAGTCATCTTTGTTCTAGTATCGAGTTGTAATCATTGAGTTGTAAGTAAATAGAAGTGTGATGATCATCATTTTCTAGAGCATTGTCCCAAGTGAGGAATAAAAAAATAAGAGAAAGGCCAAAAAAAGAGAAGGCCCAAAAAAAGAAAAAAAGAAAAATAAAAGAGAAAGGCCATAGAAAAAGAAAGGCCATATAAAAAAATGTGAGAAAAAGAGAGAAGGGACAATGCTACTATCCTTTGCCACACTTGTGCTTCAAAGTAGCACCATAATCCTTATGTTAGAGAGTCTCTTGTTTTGTCACTTCCATATACTAGTGGGAATTTTTCATTATAGAACTTGGCTTGTATATTCCAACAATGGGCCTCCTCAAGTGCCCTAGGTCTTCGTGAGCAAGCAAGTTGGATGCACACCCACTTAGTTTCTTTTGTTGAGCTTTCATACATTTATAGCTCTAGTGCATCCGTTGCATGGCAATCCCTACTCCTTGCATTAACATCAATCGATGGGCATCTCCATAGCTCATTGATTAGCCTCGTTGGTGTGAGACTTTCTCCTTTTTGTCTTCTCCACATAACCCCCATCATCATATTCTATTCCACCCATAGTGCTATGTCCATGGCCCGCGCTCATATATTTCGTGAAGGTTTATGAGTTTGAGATTACTAAAGTATGAAACAATTGCTTGGCTTGTCATCGGGGTTGTGCATGATGAGATCATTCTTGTCTGACAAAAATGGAGCATGACTAAACTATATGATTTTGTAGGGATGAACTTTCTTTGGCCATGTTAGAAGATATAATTGCTTACTTAGTATGCTTGAAGTATTATCATTTTTATGTCAATATGAACTTTTGCCTAGAATCTTTCGGATCTGAATATTCATGCCACAATTAAGAAGAATTACACTGAAATTATGCCAAGTAGCACTCTGCATCAAAAATTCTGTTTTTATCATTTACCTACTCGAGGACGAGCATGAATTAAGCTTGGGGATGCTGATACGTCTCCAACATATCTATAATTTTTGATTGCTCCATGTTATATTATCTACTGTTTTGGATGTTTATGGGCTTTATTATACACTTTTATATCATTTTTGGGACTAACCTCTTAACCCAGAGCCTAGTGCCAGTTTCTGTTTTTACCTTGTTTTAGGGTTTCGAAGAAAAGGAAAATCAAACGGAGTCCAATTGACCTGAAACTTCATGGAACTCATTTTTGGAAGGAAGGAAGCCCAGAAGACTTGAAGTGCACGTAAGGGAAGCTTCGAGGAGGCGATGAGGTAGGGGGCGCGCCCACCCCCCTAGGGCGCGCCCTCCACCCTCGTGGCCCCCCTGACGTACTTCTTCCGCCTATATATCTCCATATACCCTAAAAACATCCGGGAGCACAATAGATCGGGAGTTCCGCCGCCAGAAGCCTCCGTAGCCACCGAAAACCAATCTAGACCCGTTTCGGCACCCTGATGGAGGGGAATCCCTCTCCGGTGGCCATCTTCATCATCCCGGTGCTCTCCATGATGAGGAGGGAGTAGTTCTCCCTCGGGGCTGAGGGTATGTACCAGTAGCTATGTGTTTGATCTCTCTCTCTCTCTCTCGTGTTCTTGATTTGGCACGATCTTGATGTATCACAAGCTTTGCTATTATAGTTGGATCCTATGATGTTTCTTCCCCCCTCTACTCTCTTATAATGGATTGAGTTTCCCCTTTGAAGTTATCTTATCGGATTGAGTCTTTAAAGATTTGAGAACACTTGATGTATGTCTTGCCGTGCGTATCTGTGGTGACAATGGGATATCACATGATTCACTTGATGTATGTTTTGGTGATCAACTTGTGGGTTCCGCCCATGAACCTATGCATAGAGGTTGGCACACGTTTTCGTCGTGATTCTCCGGTAGAACTTTGGGGCACTCTTTGAGGTCCTATGTGTTGGTTGAATAGATGAATCTAAGATTGTGTGACACATATCGTATAATCATACCCACAGATACTTGAGGTGACATTGGACTATCTAGGTGACATTAGGGTTTTGGTTGATTTGTGTCTTAAGGTGTTATTCTAGTACAAACTCTAGGGTTGTTTGTGACACTTATAGGAATAGCCCAACGGATTGATTGGAAAGAATAACTTTGAGGTGGTTTTGTACCCTACCATAATCTCTTCGTTTGTTCTCCGCTATTAGTGACTTTGGAGTGAATCTTTGTTGCATGTTGAGGGATAGTTATGTGATCCAATTATGTTAGTATTGTTGAGGGAACTTGCACTAGCGAAAGTATGAACCCTAGGCCTTGTTTCCTATCACTGCAATACCGTTTACGCTCACTTTTATCATTAGTTACCTTGCTGTTTTTATATTTTCAGATTACAAAAACCTTTATCTATCATCCATATACCACTTGTATCACCATCTCTTCGCCGTACCAGTGCACCTATACAATTTACCATTGTATTGGGTGTGTTGGGGACACAAGAGACTCTTTGTTATTTGGTTGCAAGGTTTCTTGAGAGAGACCATCTTCATCCTACGCCTCCTACGGATTGATAAACCTTAGGTCATCCACTTGAGGGAAATTTGCTACTGTCCTACAAACCTCTACACTTTGAGGCCCAACAACATCTACAAGAAGAAGGTTGTGTAGTAGACATCACCCTATGATCGACTACATCGACGACGACCCCTCCTTGCAAGAGCAACCAGGCAAGCCCCCCCTTGATCACCAGATATCGCCTATTCCTCTCTCTACTGCTTGCATTAGAGTAGTGTAGCATGTTACTGCTTTCCGTTAATCCTATCCTAATGCATAGCATGTCTTTCCTACTATTGTTGTTACCTTTACCTGCAATCCTACATGTTTAGTATAGGTTGCTAGTACTTCATCAGTGGCCCTACATTCTTGTTCGTCTGCCATGCTATACTATTGGGCCGTGATCACTCGGGAGGTGATCACGGGTATATACATACATGCATACCTACATACTATACAGGTGGTGACAAAATTTGGGTCGGCTCGTAGAGTACCCGCATGTGATTCCAATGTGGGGGCTGAAAGGACATATGGTTCCATCCAGGTAGTGGTGGGCTTGGGTTTCCGACGACCCCTGACTGTTACTTTGTGGCGGAGTAACAGGGCAGGTTGAGACCACCTAGGAGAGAGGTGGGCCTGGCCTTGGTCGGTGTCCGCGGTTACTTCAAAATAACATGCTTAACGAGATCTTGGTATTTGCTCTAAGTCTGGCCACTGGCCTATACGCACTAACCAACTACATGGGAACATTTATGGGCACTCGACGTCGTGGTATCAGCCAAAGCCTTCTTGACGTCAGCGACCGAGCGACGCATGCCGGGTTGGACCGCGTAACGCAACTTCCTTTGCAATGGAGGTTGCTAGGTCTGCTCACCGGCCGCGTACGCAACATGCAGGTGTGCAACAGGCGATGGGCCCAGACCCCTGTGTGCTTAGGATTTAGACCGGTGTGCTGACCTCTCTGTTCTGCCTGGGTAGGGCTGCGATGTGTTGATCTTCCGAGGCCGGGCATGACTCAGGAAAGTGTGTCCAGCCAAGGGGGATCGACCGTGTTGGGAAATGTGGTGCACCCCTGCAGGGAAGTTGATCTATTTGAATAGCTGTGTCCCCTAGTAAAAGGACGACCCAGAGTTGTACCTTGACCTTATGACAACCAGAACTGGACACTTAATAAAACACACCCTTTCAAGTGCCAGATACAACACGGTGATTGCTCTCTCACAGGGCGACGAGGGGAGGATCGCCGGGTAGGATTATGCTATGCGATGATACTTGGTTAACTTACCATCTACTCTCTTCTACTGCTTCAAGATGGAGGCTGCCAGAAGCGTAGTCTTCGATAGGACTAGCTATCCCTCTCTTATTCTGGCATTCTGCAGTTCAGTCGACATATACTACCCCTTTCATTGATACCAATGCATATGTAGTGTAGCTCCTTGCTTGTGAGTACTTTGGATGAGTACTCACGGTTGCTTTGCTCCTCCCTTTCCCCCCTTTCTATACCTGGTTGTTGTGACCAGATGTTGTAGTCCAGGAGCTAGACGCCACCGACGACGACTCCCACACTACACCAAAGGTGCCTACTACTACGTGCAGGCCGTCGCCGACGACCAGGAGTAGTTTAGGAGGATCCCAGGCAGGAGGCATGCGCCTCTTCCGATCTGTATCATAGTTTGTGCTAGCCATCTTATGACAACTTGTTTAACTTATGTCTATACTCAGATATTGTTGCTTTCGCTGACTCGTCTACGATCAAGCTCTTGTATTCGAGCCCTCGAGGCCCCTGGCTTGTAATATGATGCTGGTATGACTTATTTTAGTTGTAGAGTTGTGTTGTGATATCTTCCCGTGAGTACCTTATCTTGATCGTACATGTTTGCATGTATGATTCATGTATGATTGAATCGGGGGCTTCACAAGTTGGTATCAGAGCCGACTGCTTGTAGGAACCCCCTTCCACACTCCTTGGCTGAAGTCGAGTCTAGTCATTGCAAAAGTTTTACTAACATGCTTGTGTGGCTTACGGGCCCATGTCGCCATTGGGTGGTATTCGGATCTTTTATTCCTCGACCTATACTCTGGGACTCTGATCTCTCTTCTATTCGGGTTAAATGATTTTACTAACTCTGACTCAAGGTTCTCGTAATTACTTCCTCCTAGAGAGCCCCTCACTCCAGATGATTACTTGGTGCACTAGAAGATTCTGAAGTTACTCTCCGATGTTCCCTCGGTACTTTGTGCCATCGCTTTTGCAATTCCTTTCCATCGACAAACCCCAATGGATAACCAAGTGCACTTGCCATTCATACAATCATTCCTCGTTGATCTTGTTATTACAAGATACCACGAAATTCTCTCTATTGTTCCGAGTATACTTTATGCCTACTACCTTACAGTTCTTTGGCACATGAATACCCCTACGGGTAATTCCTCACACTTATCGAGTATCCGCTCATTCCCAGTTGTTCATGCATTACGTAAAAGTCTTTGAAATACCATTCGATCTTTCGAAAATCCTGAGCAGCCTATTGCTCTTGAAATTCTTATTTGCTTGCATTATGGTTAATCTCATAAGTCTTAATCTTATTGGCATCCCTTGTCATTTTCATTTTGAGTCCGTTGATTCAAGATGTTACGAATGCGCGCAATGCTCAATCAGATCCTAGAATTCATCCTTCTGGCTCAGATGTCATTTTAAACATGAACTGGATCTCGACCAATCAAATTGTCGTCGATTGTACCCCTAAGCTTACTCAACTTATCCATCCTTAATCAGAGCGTTTGCTTCTGATCCCTTGATTTGGAATCATAATTTCTTTACATTTGAGCTTTGAATTAGTCAGTTATTTCTATAATCTAATGTCTTTGCTTTGCTTTCCCCCGTCAGATCCTTTGTTGAATTTATCATCCGACAGTGTCCTTTGTTTACAAAAACCTCGAGAAGTTCTTTCCCTAATACATAATGCCTTTGGTAAATTGTATCCTCTGCTTTGTCAACCATGCTCTACTTTCATGCTTGTGTTATTTACTCCTGAAGTTTGTGGTATATGTTTCTACAATGCCCCGATGGGTTGAACCTATGCCTTCCTTAATCTGTGTGAACTCGAAAGATTTCACGGGTCATACTTATCTAGTATTGCACCATGTAAAACTTTCAACAACTAATGTCATTTTCGAAAAGCGAGAGGTAAATGGAAGGTTATACATTGAAGAAGTGGGAGTCGACCTTGAACTTGTGTTCATGCCCATGGACATGATGTAGATCCTATCATGGAAGTTTCTTGTAATAATAACTATTTACTTGATATATAATATCGTTTGGTATCTGTGAATTGATCCTTTGCAATCGTGGTTCCGACCATGTTCTCCTTTAAATACCATTTCTCGTGCAAGTTTAAGCACTTGTCTTCTATAGAGCAATACCCCAACCCAACCTCTACTTTGATCTATCGTCAAGTATTACCCCTAGTATCTTGAGATTATCACAAAACTGCATAACTTCCTATGAGTTCTTCATCAAGTACTACATTCTCACTAATTCCAATTTTTTCATGGGCTCTGAGTCATTAAACACTCAAGGACACCGATAAATGGATCGAGTCCGCATGGCGATTAGACAACTATTAGTAATCTTCTTTAATTACGAGTTTGTACTCGATCACGTCATTTCTAGCCGGATCGACTATATCATTTTTGTGCTAAATTTTAACTGTGCTACCTGGTCCTTCTTCCCGGAGCACAAATTTTTACGGTGAGCTAAGCTTACGTCGATCTTCCTCGTCATATCATTTCGCCTTGAACAACAAGCTTGATTCCGAGTTTGTGTCTTACCCGTGGTTCCAATAAACTTGTGCTTCATCATTCCTTTGACTTGATGCCATTGCTGATCGATTACATCTTCATGAAATCTCTCGACAAATGTGTCGTGATCATCGTCAACATTTTGACTCCTTCCAAGATATCAACCAAATTCATGATGGTAAGTACCATCCTCGTCCCTTGGTAATTTGAGTTACCATCGACAACATCCTTATCTTTCTTTCATCATAAACTTGTTCATGTTGTGGATGCAACTTGCTATCGAGCTTGTATTACATTCTACCTTGAAGTATTACCACCTTTTATGTCAAGGATGTTGTGAGAATTGCGCCACCTCTTAAGAATTCTTGGTATAGTGATACTTCTCACAAGAACCATTCTTTCTTGGTCTCCGTATTGACTAACCGGGAATATCAACAAGTGAACGGTGCTGTTTGGATTCTTTACTTCTAGCAACCCTATTGCTTTGAAGTTATTTATTCTTAAATTATTAGTTATCGAATCACCCTTCTAACATTGATCTTGCTACCTAAGCCCATAATTCAGGTGCACCTTTCAACCAATGTTTAATTGTGTATGTTTCCCTGGAGCATACCTCATTATATCATTTGATCTAACAAATGTTATCTCCTTGTTGACATGAGTGTGGAAATCCATCTTTTGAAAATCTCAATAAATTGTCGCTGAGTCAATCAGCCACCTCCTCACCTCTCCTTGATTTAATGATGACTATTGTTTCGGAACTCGCTTCCATAGTTCAATTCCCGACAATCTTACAATGTCATCTCGACAATTTGTGTTGCACCATTCTTCTTAGGCATCTAGAGTCTGAGTTATCCTGACACCAACCAGATCTGAATCTCGGTCAGATATGATGGTTGGAACATATTTCCAAGAGTTATAACAGTGGTTTTTATGTGACCTGGTAAGGTGATGTCGTGCCTAGCACACCTGGCCGGAGGCCCTATTGTTATAGTTTCCTTTGTAGCAAAGTTAGCCATTCTTCCATGAGGAAATTGTAAGACTTATTCTATGAGTTGTTCCTGATGGATCCTTTGCGTATCCAAAGTCTGACCTTTTGCTTGAAGACCATGCCAATGCTATCTCGAAGCATGTCTCTGGTACTCCAATTTTTCAACAAGAACATTTGAAGCCCAATGCTAAATGTTTCTTGCTCAATTATCTAAACATCGTTGTATGGATAATGTCATGAAATTTCTCTCCCCTCACCTAGAGGCTTTTCTACTTAATATCATGTCATGTTATCATGCTCTGCTTGTCATTGGGAAGGATATACCCTAATCATACTATCCTTTCCATTGTTTTGTTTAACCTTTCCAGTAATCTGACTTAACTAAGCAGTGATGACTCCCTGCTTAGGTAAGAACCTCATTGTACCACTCTGTCAGTAAGACCCTGTTACTATTGTTGATGACATTTCGGTAACCATCGATGTACGAGAACTTTGCCTATTGGTCCGCCTCATTCAACGAGCGGGAAAATGGTTCTCTTCGTCCCTCGCCCTTGGTACCGATGTGGTTGCCGACGTAACCGACAGACAATCCTCTACATGCCTTACTTACATGATCGTGCAAGATGTCACCGCCCTTCCTACTTTTAACCCACATGGTGGGCCCATAACCCACAGTTCCATAGGATCAAAACCTGACTCTCTTGTACACCCCCTGTTTCCATAGTTATTCCTCGCGTGTGGCCTTGTATGTAATTCACAAGCCACCTCCCAAAAGATCATCAATTATGCTATCAGACACAATACTTATTCTCGTTGCTTTGAGCCCCTTTCACGCCCTGTTTCAGGCATCAAACGCTTGCCTGCCCGCTCGAAACTTCCCATGATACTGATGTCTACTACACAACCTTCTTCTTGTAGACGTTGTTGGGCCTCCAAGTGTAGATGTTTGTAGGACAGTAACAAATTTCCCTCAAGTGGATGACCTAAGGTTTATCAATCCGTGGGAGGCGTAGGATGAAGATGGTCTCTCTCAAGCAACCCTGCAACCAAATAACAAACAGTCTCTTGTCTCCCCAACACACCCAATACAATGGTAAATTGTATAGGTGCACTAGTTCGGCGAAGAGATAGTGATACAAGTGCAATATGGATAGTAGATAAAGGTTTTTGTAATCTGAAAATATAAAAACAGCAAGGTAACTAATGAAAAAAGTGAGCGTAAACGATATTGCAATGCTAGGAAACAAGGCCTAGGGTTCATACTTTCACTAGTGCAAGTTCTCTCAACAATAATAAAAAAATTGGATCATATAACTATCCCTCAACATGCAACAAAGAGTCACTCCAAAGTCACTAGTAGCGGAGAAAAAACGAAGAGATTATGGTAGGGTACGGAACCACCTCAAAGTTATCCTTTCTGATCGATCTATTCAAGAGTCCGTAGTAAAATAACACGAAGCTATTCTTTCCGTTCAATCTATCCTAGAGTTCGTACTAGAATAACACCTTAAGACACAAATCAACCAAAAACCTAATGTCACCTAGATACTCCAATGTCACCTCAAGTATCCGTGGGTATGATTATATGATATGCATCACACAATCTCAGATTCATCTATTCAACCAACACAAAGAACTTCAAAGAGTGCCCCAAAGTTTCCACCGGAGAGTCAAGACGAAAACGTGTGCCAAACCCTATGCATAAGTTCACGTGGTCATGAAACTCGCAAGTTGATCACCAAAACATACATCAAGTGATCACATGATATCCCATTGTCACCACAGATAAGCACGTGCAAGACATACATCAGGTGTTCTCAAATCCTTAAAGACTCAATCTGATAAGATAACTTCAAAGGGAAAACTCAATCCATTACAAGAGAGTAGAGGGGAAGAAACATCATAAGATCCAACTATAATAGCAAAGCTCGCAATACATCAAGATCGTATCACCTCAAGAACACGAGAGAGAGAGATCAAAAACATAGCTACTGGTACATACCCTCAGCCCCGAGGGAGAACTACTCCCTCCTTGTCATGGAGAGCACCGGGATGATGAAGATGGCCACCGAAGAGGGATTCCCCCTCCGGCAGGGTGCCGGAACGGGTCTAGATTGGTTTTCGGTGGCTACGGAGGCTTCTGGCGGCGGAACTCCTGGTCTATTGTGCTCCCCGATGGTTTTAGGGTATATCGGTATATATAGGAGGAAGAAATATGTCAGGGGAGCCACGAGAGTGGAGGGCGCGCCCAGGGGGGTGGGCGCCCCCTGCCTTCCTTGTTGCTTCCCTTACGTACACCCCAAGTCTTCTGGATTGCTTCTGTTCCAAAAATAAGTTCCGTGAAGTTTCAGGTCAATTGGACTCCGTTTGATTTTCCTTTTCTGCGATACTCTAAAACAAGGAAAAAAATAAACTGGCACTGGGCTCTGGGTTAATAGGTTAGTCCCAAAAATAATATAAAAGTGTATAATAAAGCCCGTAAACATCCAAAACAGATAATATAATAGCATGGAACAATAAAAAATTATAGATACATTGGAGACGTATCAACATCCCCAAGCTTAATTCCTGCTCGTCCTCGAGTACGTAAATGATAAAAACAGAATTTTTGATGTGGAATGCTACCTAACATATTTCTCTAAGTAATTCTCTTCATTTTGGCATGAACGTTCAGATCCATAAGATTCAAGACAAAAGTTTAATATTGACATAAAAATAATAATACTTCAAGCATACTAACTAAGCAATCATGTCTTCTCAAAATAACATGGCTAAAGAAAGCTATCCCTACAAAATCATATAGTCTGGCTATGTTCCATCTTCACCACACAAAGTATTTAAATCATGCACAACCCCGATGACAAGCCAAGCAATTGTTTCATACTTTTGATGTTCTCAAACTTTTTCAATCTTCACGCAATACATGAGCGTGAGCCATGGACATAGCACTATAGGTGGAATAGAATGGTGGTTGTGGAGAAGACAAAAAGGAGAAGATAGTCTCACATCAACTAGGCGTATCAACGGTCTATGGAGATGCCCATTAATAGATATCAATGTGAGTGAGTAGGGATTGCCATGCAATGGATGCACTAGAGCTATAAATGTATGAAAGCTCAACAACAGAAACTAAGTGGGTGTGCATCCAACTTGCTTGCTCACGAAGACCTAGGGCACTTGAGGATGCCCATTGCTGGAATATACAAGCCAAGTTCTATAATGAAAATTTCCCACTAGTATATGAAAGTGACAAAACACGAGACTCTCTATCATGAAGATCATGGTGCTACTTTGAAGCACAAGTGTGGAAAAAAGGATAGTAGCATTGTCCCTTTTATATATTTTTTTAGCCTTCCTTTTTTTTATTTGGCCTTTCTTTTTTACTTGGCCTTTCTCTTTCTTTGGCCTTTATTTTTTTATTTTTTTGGGACAATGCTCTATTAATGATGATCATCACACTTCTATTTATTTACAACTCAATGATTACAACTCGATACTAGAACAAAGTGTGACTCTATATGAATGCCTCCGAAGGTGTACCGGGATGTGCAATGAATCAAGAGTGACATGTATGGAAGAATTATGAACGGTGGCTTTGCCACAAATACGATGTCAACTACATGATCATGCAAAGCAATATGACAATGATGGAGCGTGTCATAATAAATGGAACGGTGGAAAGCTGCATGGCAATATATCTCGGAAAGGCTATGGAAATGTCATGATAGGTAGGTACGGTGGCTGTTTTGAGGAAGGTATATGGTGGGTGTATGATACCGGTGAAAGGTGCGCGGTATTAGAGAGGCTAGCAATGGTGGAAGGGTGAGAGTGTGTATAATCCATGGACTCAACATTAGTCATAAAGAACTCACATACTTATTGCAAAAATCTATTAGTTATCGAAACAAAGTATTACGCGCATGCTCCTACGGGGATAGATTGGTAGGAAAAGACCATCGCTCGTCCCCGACCGCCACTCATAAGGAAGACAATCAATAAATAAATCATGCTCCGACTTCGTCACATAACGGTTCACCATACGTGCATGTTACGGGAATCACAAACTTCAACACAAGTATTTCTCAAATTCACAACTACTCAACTAGCATGACTCTAATATCACCATCTTTATATCTCAAAACAATCACCAAGTATCAAACTTCTCATAGTATTCAATGCACTTGAGGGAGTCCTGGATTAGGTGGTCTCCGGACAGCCGGACTATATCCTTTGGCCGGACTGTTGGATTATGAAGATACAAGTTTGAAGACTTCGTCCCGTGTCCGGATGGGACTCTACTTGGCGTCACTACAAAAAAAGACACATCCTTGACATTTTGGGCCGAACGAATTTTTTTCCTGTCATCTGTCATACATATGACACTTCTATGACGATAATTGTGACAAAACCCGGTATCATCATAGATGTGGTGGGCTCCTACTTCTATGACAAAAAATCATGACAGAAAATGGGCTTTTCGTCTTGGGCGGGCCGGAGACGCAGCTGCATGACATTCTTTGGGCCGTCCATGATGGAAAAAACAATGGTAGAAGCGAGGGGGAGGAAAATTTCGGGGAGTTCCCGGTTACGGTGGGAGGTCGGGGGCCGAGCGATGCGTGTTTCTCTCGTACACGTATGCGCGTGTGTGTGAGGCGTTGGCTCTAACTGAACCCGAGCGAGGCGTTGGGCTCTAACTGAACCCGAGCGATTGCACTGCAGGCTACGCATTACTGAACCCGAGTGATCGATCTATGGCTGTTAACTGAACCCGATCGAGGGATTCCTTCGCTAATGCTGCTAACTGAAGACGATCGATGCTGCCTCTGGGATGAACAATGAGCGTTGCGAGGGGGGGGGGTTGGATGAACAATGAGCGGTGGCGTTGCCTCTGGATGAACAGGACCCCATGGTGTGCTGGAGGGCTGGATGAATAGTAGATGGTGGAGGGGTGCCCGTGGAGGGGTGGTTGAACAGGACCCCGTGGTGTGGAGGGCTAGATGAACAATAGACGGTGGAGGGGTGCCCATGGAGGGGTGGTTGAACAGTAGTCGGTGGAGTAGCCCGCGGTGGAGGCTGGATGAACAGGAGCCCGTGGAGGCTGGAGGAGGTCGACGGTAGCCCGTGGAGGCTGGAGGAGGTCGATGGTGGAGATGAACAGTATCCCGTGGAGTCTCGTTTTCGGTACACCACACCCCTCCCGATGAACAGGACCCTCGTTTCGACCGTAGGAGGTCCGTTTCGTCCGTTTTGCGGTACGCCACACCCCTCCCGATCAACAGGACCCCCGTTTCGACCGTAGGAGGTCCGTTTCATCCATTTTGCGGTACGCCACACCCCTCCCGATCAACAGGACCCCTGTTTCGACCGTAGGAGGTCCATTTCCTCCGTTTTGCGGTATGCCAGACCCCTCCCGATCAAGAGGACCCCGTTCTGAATGTAGGAGGTCCGTTTCCTCCGTTGTGCGGTACGCCAGGCCTCGTTTCCATCGCCTGTTCCGTCCAAGCCCTCCCGATGAACACGACCACGCATTCCGTTCCCACCCAGCCGGTTGGCTCCCACGTGTTCCGTTGCCTCCCGATGAACACGACGCATTCCGTTGCCTCCCCATGAACACGACGCCGACGCTGTTTCTCCGTTCCGACCCAGCCATGTACAAAAGCCCTGGCCGTACATATGCGCGAGTAGGCATTCGAGACCCCGCCCGTATGTACACATACGTGGCCGTATTTTCTTTCTTGCACCCTGGCCGCTATACATACGTGTACATGCTACGTGCGCGCCTCTACTACGACACGTACGCGCCTCTACTACGACACGTGTGCGCCTCTACATCCACCAGTATATATGTACATACACGTTCACGACCAGAATGACAACGCTACGTACGCTTCGACCAGGTGGGTCCCGACTGTCAGGCACTTCCTTGCCTGCGAAGATGTAGCTGGTGGGTCCCAGCAGTTAGGGGGGCGAATCGTTTTTTTTGCCCGGACGCACTTCCTTGCGTGCGAAGATGTAGCTGGTGGGTCCCAGCAGTCAGGGGCAAACATTTTTTTCACGAAATACGGTGGCCCGTCCGGTGGGTCCCCGCTGTCAGGTGGAGGAATAATTATTTTGCACGTAATAAGGAGGCACTTCCTTGCTGCGGCCGTGGACCCAGCTGTCAGCCTCTCCACGTACAGTCCACGTCCGATGGAAGCCGTTACTTGACCACGTTGACCACGCCGCGCCGAGAGCACCAGGGAGGTGGACGACGGCGAGGCCTAGGAAGGGGACGACGTGGAGCCGGGGAAGACGCGACAGTGGATGCCCACGCGTAGAGGAGTACGAGGGTTCACTGGTTCACTGCAGCGTGAGGCTGCCGTTGCCGCAGAATAATAGGGGGTGTGGGTGAGTAGAGGGATGGCCTGGCCAACGGTGGGAGTAGTAGGGGGCAGTGAGGCCTCGGCCGCATCGCAGCCGGCCACAGGAGGCAGGAGCGCAAGGCACGACCGGCGCTGGTTTGGGCGGCCGGAGCAAGAAGACCAGAGGTTGAAGAAGCACTACGGCCATTGGATGGACATCATACGATCACTAGAGCTAGAATTGTGCATATTGACTAAGTTGACAAAGCCCTTCATCCCCGTCAACTTAGTAGGCCCACAAGTCGTATGGTTACTGGAGCTAGACTCGGCAGTTGTTTCCCACGTGGAGGGGAGTACGACTGTACGAGGGTTTACTAGTTCGTCTGTCGTCGCCAGAGAATAACAGCAGGTGTGGGTGAGTAGAGGGATGGCTAGGCCAGGGATGGGAGTACGGTGGGGCGGTGAGGCCTGCGCGGCAGCACAGCCGGCCGCGGGGAGGAGGGAGCATGCAGTCCCACTGGCGCTTGTTTGAGTGGCTGGAGCAGGAAGAGCAGAGATTGAAGAAGCACGACTGCCGTTCAATGGACATCCAACAGTCACTGCTTGTGCGTCAACCTTTTTTTAGGAAAGCCTCAAATTTGTGGAAAACAACATACAACCCATATGCCATTATTTCTAATAATTTACAGCCCATTTGCTAATTCTTAAGGTTTTTTTGGAGCCCATATTCTTTTTGTTAGCATTACAACCCATATTGTGGCCACGTTTAAAAAATTATACGAAATTTTGCATATTTCGGTGCGGTCCGAACTGTTTTTAATCCCGAAATTTCGATTCACATTCAAACCGTTTTTAAAAATAAATGTATATCAATATAAAATCCAACAAATTCTCCACGCATAAAAGTTAATGTAATTTAAAATCTCAAAATGAAAAAAAAGATATTTGAAACTAATTGCCGGTTTGATGTGTTTTAAAAATGTACATCCCATTTCTCATTACTGACAGGCCATTTTCTCGGCCAGCCGAATGAAGCTCTCCTCGTCTTGAAAGATTTGCAGCCCAACAGGCCTGACAAAGCGACTTACTTGGCAAATCACAAAAAAACTGGGCTGTGGCCGTGGACCTAGCTGTCAGCCTCTCCATGTATAGTACTCTTCCGATGGAAGTCGGTTGTTGACCACATTGACCATGCCGCGCCAAGAGCACCGAGGCGGTGGACGACGGCGAGGCCTAGGAAGGGGACGACGCGGAGCCGGAGAAGACGCGGCAGTGGATGCCGACGCGGAGAGGAGTACGAGGGTTCACTGGTTTGGTTGCGGCGCGAGGCTGCCGTCGCCGCAAAATAACATGGGGTGTGGGTGAGTAGAGGGATACCCTGGGCCAGCGGTGGGAGTAGTAGGGGGTGGTGAGGCCTCCGCGGCATTACAGCCGGCCACGAGAGGCAGGAGCACGCGGCACGACCGGCGCTGCTTTGGGCGACTGGAGCAAGAAGACCAGAGGTTGAAGAAGCACTATGGCCGTTGGATGGACATCGTACGGTCACTGGAGCTAGAATCGTTCATATTGACTAAGTTGACAAAGCCCTCCGTCCTCAACTTAGTAGGCCCACAAGTCAGCCACCCACTATGGCGGTTCTGGCAGCGCTGGGAGAAGAAGACGAGAGATTGAAGAAGAATGCCGGCCGTTGGATGTAAATCCAACGCCTTCTTAGGCTTCAACCTACTGGCCCACATGTCAGCCAGTCCATTTGTTTTTAGTCCATTTGGTGGGCTGGGTGAAAGAATGATGTAGCATCTATGCAGCCCATTTAAATCCCATTTGCATTTTTCTCGAAATCCGCGGACTTGTTGGGCTAGGTGAAAATAACATTTGGGCTAGACGGAGAAATGTTATAAAAACATAAACACATGATTGCACGTCAGTAAAATCTTTGCAAGCTTATGTACGCAATCACTAGGAGTTAAATTGCCAAGTTATATATAAACAATTATTATTATTATTTTGTAAGAACTTTCAACTTATGAAATAAAATATCATTTTAATTTGATGAGTTAATAGTACGTGGGGTATTATTATTTTTTAGGCTAGACGTGGGATAGTTGAGTTGGTTCTAGGGGAAAGTACTGGGAGAAAACTCAGTTTACATCGAAAAAGAAAGTGGGAGAAAATTCAGAGACCTGCTGGGTCCACCTGAGGAGGGGAATATGTTGGGAGGAAGGAGATTCAAAGCACGACAGCCGAGTGAACTAGTTTTTTTATGGACAAGTGAACTAGTTTACATACATAAGCAAATAGCCACTAAAAAAGCAATCAGGTTAATGTGTTCTTAAAAGAAATATTTCGAACAAAACAGATAATTACGACACATAGGCTAATGCATGAAACACTCAGATGATAACGGTGCTTATAAACAGATAAAGTACAACATCTAGACCTTCCTGGCACGCTTGACCATGACACCGCGGCTGTCCGTGTACTCATCGGTTATGGGAAGCAGACACGCCCTCATGTCCAAGATCTGCATGTACATGTCATAGCATGCGTATGCATCCTTGGCCGCGTAGGTTATGTAGGCTAGATTCAGAGGTACCTCCCACGTGTTCAGGTCGTCTTCTTTCATGTTGGCGTATTAGGGGTCGATGATGGTCTCAGCGAGGTCAACCACGGAGTCCTTCTCCTGCCCGTTGCTGATGATCTTGTATTGCTTCTGGATGTCGACAAGCTTGTTGCACCAGATGGTCGAATCGTCACGTTCTTCCTTCTCTCCACCGTAGCGAAGGTGCAGTCGGCACTGCCGATGAAACGGGCGAATGCTCCAGAACCTGGTGCAGCCATAGGACTGAGGCGAGGCAGAGCTTCACCGAGTCCGTATCATTGGTGTACATCACATTCAACTTGGCGCAGCCATAGGACTGAACGACGAACTCAAAGGGGAACTCCTTGCTGAAGTCCATATCCAGCAGGCTCACCCCTCAGATCACCATTGGAGTCTCTTCGAGTGAACAAGTGTGTAGGCGGCAGCAGCAGTTCATTTTTTAGCTCTTGGGGAACTAGATTCAATAGTAAGCTGAGTGTGTACATGCGACAATAGTTACTACCCCTCCCTCGTCCGCTGCACGCCCAGCAGAAAATGCACCCTCGGCCACACGTCGGTTCACGAGCGGGTCTGTATTGGTACTGTAATAACAGGAGTTAGTGGTCACTTTACTTAAATTTAATTAGCTTTAATAGAAATTTATACTTAAAACAAACAATGCATTCGCTCGTTCTATCAGTGCCACATGATCAACATGCACAACAATTAGAATTATTATTCTCAGGACGCACATGATCAACACATTTGTCGCACTTTCACAAAGATAATACTACCAAGTTTGAACTGTTTGTTATGGTTGTTGTAGTAACACCCTCGATGCGGCTATATCTCCCACGTGTCGAAGCACGACTTAGAGGCGTAACCGCATTGAAAGCAATGTCGCAAGTGAGGTAATCTTCACACAACCCATGTAATACATAAGGGAAAGAGATACATAGTTGGCTTACAATCGCCACTTCACACAATACATGACTAAAGCATTACATCATCCAGAAACAATCAAAGTCCGACTACGGAACCAAAATAAAAGAAGACTACCCCAAATGCTACACAGATCCCCGATCAACCCCAACTGGGCTCCACTACTGATCAACTGGAAACGGAACAACATAATGAACGAAATCTTCATCGAGCTCCTCCTTGAGCTGGGTTGTGTCACCTGCACGGCATCATCGGCACTTGCAAGCTGGTTTTGGAAGAATATGTGAGTCACGGGGACTCAACAATCTCACACCCTCGCGATCAAGACTATTTAAGCTTATGGGTAGGTAAAAGGTATGAGGTGGAGCTGTAGCAAGCACTAGCATATATGGTGGCTAACTTACGCAATTGAGAGCGAGAAGAGAAGGCAAAGGCACGGTCGAGCAACTATGATCAAGAAGTGATCCTAGAACAACCTACGTCAAGCATAACTCCAACACCGTGTTCACATCCCGGACCCCGCCGAGAAGAGACCATCACGGCTACACACGCGGTTGATGCATTTTAATTAAGATAAGTTTCAGGTTTTTTACAACCGGACATTAACAAATTCCCATCTGCCCATAACCGTGGGCACGACTTTCGGAAGTTCAAAACCTTGCAGGGTGTCCCAACTTAGCCCATCACAAGCTCTCACAGTCAATGAAGGATATTCCTTCTCCCAGGAAGACCCGATCAGGCTCGGAATCCCGGTTACAAGACATTTCGACAATGGTAAAGCAAGACCAGCAAAGCCACCCAGATGTGCCGACAAATCCCGATAGGATCTGCACATATCTCGTTATTAGGGCACACCGGATGAGCAAGACGTCGGGTAGGCCAGCCCAGAGTTGCCCCTCGTAGCCCCGGACATCGCTCAGTTGGACCAACACTTAGAGAAGCACTGGCCCGGGGGGGTTAAATAAAGATGACCCTTGAGCCGGCCGACCCAAGGGAAAGAAAAGGCTAGGTGGCAAATGGTAAAACCAATGTTGGGCCTTGCTGGAGGAGTTTTATTCAAGGCGAACTGTCAAGGGGTTCCCATTATAACCCAACCGCGTAAGGAACGCAAAATCCGGGAACATAACACTGATATGACGGGAAATAGGGCGGCAAGAGTGGAACAAAACACCAGGCATAAGGCCGAGCCTTCCACCCTTTACCAAGTATATAGATGCATTAATTAAATAAGAGATATTGTGATATCCCAACATGTAAAACATGTTCCAACAAGGAACAAACTCCATCTTCACCTGCAACTAGCAACGCTATAAGAGGGGCTGAGCAAAGCGGTAACATAGCCAAACAACGGTTTGCTAGAACAAGGTGGGTTAGAGGCTTGGCATGGCAATATGGGAGGCATGATAAGCAAGTAGTAGGTATCGCAACATAGGCATAGCAATAGAGCGAGCAACTAGCAAGCAAAGATAGAAGTGATTTTGAGGGTATGGTCATCTTGCCTGAAATCCCGCAAGGAAGAAGAACGAGTCCATGAAGAAGACAAACGGACGTAGTCGAACGGGTCCTCACAAACGTGACGTTAACGGAACTAACCCGAAGAAGCAACACCGGAAAGAAGCAAACAACATAGTAAACAACCACCACATAAACACGGCATGATGCACAACCAAGTATGATGCATGTCCGGTTTAAATAGGCATGGCAATATGCAACAAACAATTTTACAAATTAAGTGGAGCTCAATATGCAATGAGTTGCATATTGAGGAACACCACATCAATTATTTAGTTCACTCCCGGTTAGGTACTCAACAATATTAAATGTTGGTTAACATGGCAAGAGGTGAGGCATAACAAAACTGCACCATCTAAACAATTTAAATGGGGCTGGATATAACAAATAACGAATCCGGTAAATCCCCATATGACTTAGTAATTTAATGCAACAACAAAGTAAACATTTTAATTGTTGTTATCATGATGCGGATGACATGTGCAAGAATTATGCAAGTTTTAAAGAAAATGTTGATAAGAGCATTATGAAGCATTTGTCACCGTGGTGGAAAGAAAAGGGGTGCCACGACAACGATAACAGAAATGGTGCCACGGCAACGTTCCGGTTCCGGAAACTCGATTGAGATGCCGGTGGAAAAGAACAAGTGTGACGGGAGCGTGTCATGCGAAGAACGGTGGGGTGCTCCCGGTTACCGGGTCCCCATGTGTCGATGGCATGGCAACAAGGAGGAACAACTAAGGTTCACGGGCGAATACAACAACCAACCATGCATCTCATACAACACATGCATTCGGTCCACGGGCGTCGTCTCGGGGTTATACCTTCGGAGCATGCAAAGGGGACGGTTCTCATTCGTAGAGGGAAGTAGGCATTCTCGCGATGGCGGTAGTGGAAGTAGTCGTTCTCGCATGCTCTAGGGTCGACGGTCGAGGTTCTTGCGATCTCGGCGACGGTAGTGGGACACATTTTGGAGGGGAAGTATAGGTTCACGTTTTGTAGTCGTTCGGGGTCGCTGATAGTTGTACACATTCGTTGTTGGACTTGACGGAACCGATGCCTCCGGACGTAGCGGTACACGTTCATGGAGTAGGTCATACACGTCGTCGGTAGATGTTCACTTGACGGCCTTCAACGACGGTAGTTGTTCTCGTTTTGTCGTGGAAGTAGTTGCACATCTCATTTCAACAACGGAAGACGAACTTGGCGGTCCTCGTCGTCCTAGTACTTGGCGTCCTCTCGGCCTTGATGGTCTCGGTTCTTGCAACGGTAGTGGTGCACGACAACCATAGTCGAACTTGAAGGGTCGTAGACGTCGTGGCACTGATGGTGGAGGAGTAGGGCCTTCACGCGAATAGGTCCGCGGTGGACGTCGTCGTAAGGCGGGCAAGCACGCCGGGCTGGGCATCCTCGGGTCGAGGTGGTGCAGCATGGGTACATGAGACCGGGGCTGTGTCATGGGGTCTTCACGGCGCGGTCCACGCAGAAGCCGAAGAGGAGCGACGGGGATGTAGGCTAGGCAGGAGGTGGTGGAGAGATGGCCGAGGCGAGGTCGGCAACGGCCGGGACAGAGGGAAGCGTGCGGCGGACGGAGCAGCTCCTGCAGTGGCGCTCGAGCTGCAAGAGGCGGGCGCTGGTGATAGTCGCCGGCGATTGAGTCGCCGGCGATTGAGGCAGAGCAGCGGACGGGCAAAGCAGAGGAGGCGGTGGCGAACGCGGGCGGCGGTACAATCCGGCAGCGGAGATCGCCGGATCAAGGACGCGGCAGGGAGCTCCTGGAGGCTGGCATCGCTTGGGAATCGGGCGCAGGGGTCGGAGACGGGACGCGCGCAGCAGGGAGCTCAGCGGCCGGAGCTGATGGTCAACGCAGCCGCAGGGTCGCGGGCACGAGGGCTCAGCGACGCTCCTGTTGCCGCTCACGACGAAGAAGGGAGGACCATGGGCGCGCGAGGGGGCACTGCCTCACGGCTGTGGACGCGAGCGAGAGGGAAGGCTGAGAACTCCGGCAACGCGGAGGTGCAGGAGAGGTCCGGCGAAGGTCATGGACGAAGCAGCAGGGCGGAGGCGCCGCGCCATGGCGGGGAGGCGAGGGGAGGAGGAGCTTCGGCAGTGGCGGTTGCGTGGGATCAGGACGAAGGGGTCGAGAGGGAGATGGGGACGAGCGGGATCGGGCTCCCTGGCGGCGTGAGGGGAGAGAATGAGGGAGAGAACGAGGGAGTTGGGATCGGCCTAGGGTTAGGATTAGGTGGGCCAAAAGGCTGGCCCAGAAGAGAAGGGGCTGCGCCTGGATCTTGGCTGGGCTCTTTCTCTCTTTCTCTCTCTCACTCTCTCTTCTCTCTAAGCATAAAACAAAAATTGGGGAAGAAAAGAAAAGAGGGAGGGGGTTAGGGAAAGAATTAGCACACGTAGATAATATTCTCGGACTCGCAAAAATGCGCTAGTTCCAAGAAAAATAGGAGAGGCATGATTGTAAGGATTTAATTCAAAGGCATTTGAATTTAATTCAAATGGTTTGAACAAGGGCTAGGAAATAGAGGTGTCCAAAAATGTTCAGATTCTTGGTGGAGCTCCGAAAAATGAAGAAAGAATTTATGGGCAAAGTTTGAGGTCAAGAAGCGAGATAACAAAGGCATGGGGAAATTTTGCAAGTGTGTTTTAGGTGATTCCATAAGAATGGATTATTTAATATAGCTCCCTAATATCAGGAGGATGTGTTATAAAGAGAATCACCATATGAACTCCCTTGGTTTAAATGGACCGAAGATCCATGCAATTTATTTAGAGAGTTGCGAAAGATTTACGAGATGATGGCATGATGACATGATGCAATGCAACATAAAATAAAAGGGGAGGCACAAAAGAAACACACGGCGAAACCCGGAACATATGGAAGTCTTCTCGAGCATCGGTCTCGGGGCGTCACAACACTCCACCACTACGAGAGGATCTCGTCCTGAGATCTAGGATAGCACCGGAGGGAAAAGGAAGAGGTAGATAAGAGGTAAAACTAAGTTGCTTCTTTGACAAATGAGTGAAACCAGAGAACCTTACGAGGTTGAACAAATTGAAAGAAAGAAAAACAACGAAGATGAACAAGGTTGAAAACACTCCGTTAGGAAAGAGGAACAAGGAACATTACTAGAACCTTGTTGGTTGAAAGACATAAGAAAAGGGTTGCAATGGACAAGAAGTACATGCAAGCACTCCGGTTGAAACGAGATGTACAAGGAACGATAAGGATCAATTACGACAACACTCCGGTTAGAAATAGAAAGTAAAGAATATGAGCTTGGCAAAATGAAAGCACTTGGGTGAGAGTCCGGTTAGAAGAGGAATAATAGCGACAACACTCCGGTTAAAGCAAGATAGAGAAGGAAAAAGAATGAAATGATTTGGACAACACTCCGACTGTAAATGAAAGGAATTAAACATGATCTTGACAAGATGAGAGGATACTTGAAAAGAGGACACGACACTCCAGTTAAAAGGATAAGCACGAACAGAACATGGTATTTGACAAAACGAGATGATGGGTAAATATAGCAACAATACAAAGCTTTCAGAATGAAATAAAAGAGTGGGATGGAATGAACGGAGGGAAAACAAGATCTTGAGATAGCGCGCTTACCACAAATGCTAGAGGGGAGTTGTTGGAGAGCCAACAATGGAAAGATAAGCTTGAAGTGGGCTTATGGAAAACATCTCAAACTGAGGTGAAATTCTGCCACTAACGGAAAACAAATAGATTGGATTGATATCAACAAGGAGACGAGAAACTTAACCCACCGGGAGGATAAAAGAACTTGGGTCAATTATAAGCACCATAATAGCAACAATCCTTAGGGAAAGCTTTAGGTGAAATATAACCCAAGATAATACCAATGACGAGATTGATGGATTTAAAATATCTCATTCTTGATAACTTGTGAATAACGAAGCACGAAGGGATATTATCAAGAATGACATAACACCACCTCAAAAGATATGCGTGAAAGATTTGCACTCCGGATTGCAAGATGAAGAATGCATGAGCTCCTCTGAAGAGAATCTCGATGAACACTTCGAGAAAGAATTAAATCCTTGATGACCCATCATGTAGAACCTTCATGAAGAACTCCGGTAAACAAAAGAATGATCAAACTTAAAGAAAGATGAAAAGAGTTAGGTTGAATCCTTGCAATGTTTAGATGCAGCTTTGCGACGAGATAAAGTGGAGACTTGGAACTCCGGAAAAGAAAAGATGAACAACAAAAATCAAGAATTTAGATGAACCTCTGGAATAAGGAATTAATCACTTTGGTGAAACACGAATAAGAATTACGTTATGCTTATCCTTCATCAATTAAATTGATGACCAACAATGGATTGCATGCAACTTAAACTCGTAGAAAGGATTAAGATAGATATAGCGTAAACTTGAGGAAGGTCTTCAATGAACCACCGGTAGGATGAAACAACGAATGGATTAATATGACAACCATGGAAGAGAATCTTGAACAAACCACCGTAAGGATTGAAAATGAACGAAGAAAAGATAAAGAAACACCGGAAAGAATTAGAGAACGAATGAAGATAATTGAGAGAATTTAGATCCATGAGAACGAAGAGATTATGAGCTGATTAGAGAATCCTTGATTTAAGCACCGGTATGATTTAGAGTATGAGAGCTGAAAGCTAGAATGAATAAATCTTAGATGATGGGCTCCGGATAATCAAACTGAACATAATCTTGAATTGCTCCGGATAGGTGAAAAGAATTTCTAACAATCGAAAACAATTGTGAGAGGATGGCATAACGCTAGAACTACGAATCTTGAAGAGAATGGAGCAACATTGAGAGGAAAAATCTTCTTCGGTCTTGAAATGTTGAGCGTGACGACGAGAAAACACGACCATGAATTGTTAAGATACTCCGGGATGAAGAATGGAAAGGTTGAGCCAACGATGAAAAGAATTTGAAAGATCTTAGAGAAATACATATGACTGATGACAAATCATTCTTACATCAATCTTTGAAATGAATTTAGGATAGCTCAAGGAAAATTAGAAAGTCGGGTAAGATCCTGGGAAAAGACCTGTGGGTTAGGGCCCACTCAAGAGAAAAATACCGTTGAAAAGATTTAAAAGATAGATTGCGCCGGTTGAATTTAATGGCTTGAAAGCGATAACAACCTTGGAATAGGTTGATCGAATGCGGAGTGGAAACATGAATCTTAGAGATATCTTCAGCACTCCGGAACAAATGAATAACGAAAAGTGAATGATTATGATGTGCACTGGTATGAGAAGGTATTTGAAACGAGGAATAGGAATATGACCAATATCAAAAGCTTGATTTGAATCCACCGGAGAAGGAAAAGAACGAATAATGGTGAACTAGAGGTTCCATTAGGATCTTCATGAGAATCACCGGGTAAGAACATTTACGGAAAAGAAAGGAGAGACTTCATAATAATAAGATAGATACTTGATAAAGAAATCTTAGTCCTTGAAGAAAAAAAGGTGGGTGGGCAGGAAAACAAAGACAACTTGGAGACGGATGAAGCAAAAACCGTTGAGAAGAACTGATCATTGATCTTGCGGATGTTGAAATGATCGGATCCACTTGAATTGAAGCACACCGGTTGACAAGGATTGACATGATACTCGATGATCGAGAAAGATTGGTATTCACATAGAAATATGAGAACACAAATTAGAAAAGGTATGGAATCAACACTTGACTACGAAGCAACTCGAATACCACAACTGAAAACAAAACAAAGGATTGGCTTGCAGAATAAGATGGAACAAACATATGATAGAGATTTCGTCCGAAGTTTTCGTGGTGGGGCCCACACAAGCTCGATCGTACAACACCATCATGTACAAGGATACGAAGCGTCCCCGAGTCAGCATAGCCAAGGACTCTTTAAGACACAATGAGACCACTATAAAACAAACCGTGGATAGGCGGACCACTAGACGTCGAACCCCAATCTCATATCACACATCTGTCGGAAGGATATCCTAAGAGCTACTTGAATTCACACTTATAAACTCTCGAAATTTTCCGGTTATGCAATCAGGTGTTGGGGATACAGGGGAAGCATAATATCTCACCCAAAATTACACAAATCCTACATCCAGCTATATCCATCCTTCAACACATAACCAAGAAACCTTCGGAAATCATTTACCTCAACCTTCGAAAAGCATCCGTTATACGAGTTATGGCAATACTCCCGAACTCCTGCCCCTGTACTGGGTGGCATCGAGGTTATCTCACCAACAACTGCATAAAAGAGATTTTTGATGTCGGCGAAACTCAGGTATTCAAGAACTGCAACGATAAAATTGTGACGACAACACCTCGGAGCTCAACTCCCCGGGACACTGCCACAACCCCTAAATGGCAGGAGGCACCAAGAACAATGTTCTCGTCACAAAACCATCGAAACGATTCCAAGATACTCGCGTGATCCTAATTTTTTTAGTGAAATTTGAGAAAAGAAGAGTCAAAACTCTACGTCAGGAGGCCTCACCAGAGCGACGAAGGGACCGAGGAGTAAAAAGAATCCTACTTTCCGATATATATAATCCTAAATGACTCAAAACATTTTTCTAGACCCAACAATGGCAGCGATTCGATCAAGCAGGGGGCTCCTAAAGTCGGGGAAGGCTCTGATACCAACTTGTAACGCCCTCGATGCAGCTATATCTCCCACGTGTCGAAGCACGACTTAGAGGCATAACCGCATTGAAAGCAATGTCGCAAGTGAGGTAATCTTCACACAACCCATGTAATACATAAGGGAAAGAGATACATAGTTGGCTTACAATCAGCACTTCACAAAATACATGACTAAATCATTACATCATCCAGAAACAATCATGGTCCGACTACGGAACCACAATAAAAGAAGACTACCCCAAATGCTACACAGATCCCCGATCGACCCCAACTGGGCTCCACTACTAATCAACTAGAAACGGAACAACATAATGAACGAAATCTTCATCGAGCTCCTCCTTGAGCTGGGTTGCGTCACCTGCACGGCATCATCAACACCTGCAAGCTGGTTTTGGAAGAATCTGTGAGTCACGGGGACTCAACAATCTCACACCCTCGCGATCATGACTATTTAAGCTTATGGGTAGGTAAAAGGTATGAGGTGGAGCTACAGCAAGCACTAGCATATACAGTGGCTAACTTACGCAATTGAGAGGAAGAAGAGAAGGCAAAGGCACGGTCGAGCAACTACGATCAAGAAGTGATCCTAGAACAACCTACGTCAAGCATAACTCCAACGTCGTGTTCACTTCCCAGACCCCACCGAGAAGAGACCATCACGGCTACACAAGTGGTTGATGCATTTTAATTAAGATAAGTTTCAGGTTTTTTACAATCGGACATTAATAAATTCCCATCTGCCCATAACCGCGGGCATGACTTTCGAAGGTTCAAAACCCTGCAGGGGTGTCCCAACTTAGCCCATCACAAGCTCTCACGGTCAACGAAGGATAATCCTTCTCCCAGGAAGACCCGATCAGGCTCAGAATCCTGGTTACAAGACATTTCGACAATGGTAAAACAAGACCAGCAAAGCCACCCAGATGTGCCGACAAATCCCGATAGGAGCTGCACATATCTCGTTCTCAAGGCACACCGAATGAGCAAGACGTCGGGTAGGCCAGCCCAGAGTTGCCCCTCGTAGCCCCTGACATCACTCAGTTGGACCAACACTTAGAGAAGCACTGGCTCGGGGGGGGGGGGTTAAATAAAGATGACCCTTGAGCCGGCCGACCCAAGGGAAAGAAAAGGCTAGGTGGCAAATGGTAAAACCAATGTTGGGCCTTGCTGGAGGAGTTTTATTCAAGGCGAACTATCAAGGGGTTCCCATTATAACCCAACCGCGTAAGGAACGCAAAATCCGGGAACATAACACTGATATGACAGAAACTAGGGCGGCAAGAGTGGAACAAAACACCAGGCATAAGGCCGAGCCTTCCACACTTTACCAACTATATAGATGCATTAATTAAATCAGAGATATTGTGATATCACAACATGTAAAACATGTTCCAACAAGGAACAAACTCCATCTTCACCTGCAACTAGCAACGCTATAAGAGGGGCTGAGCAAAGCGGTAACATAGCCAAACAACGGTTTGCTAGGACAAGGTGGGTTAGAGGCTTGGCATGGCAATATGGGAGGCATGGTAAGCAAGTGGTAGGTATCGCAGCATAGGCATAGCAATAGAGCGAGCAACTAGCAAGCAAAGATAGAAGTGATTTTGAGGGTATGGTCATCTTGCCTGAAATCCTGCAAGGAAGAAGAACGAGTCCATGAAGAAGACAAACGGACGTAGTCGAATAGGTCCTCACAAACGCGAAGTTAACGGAACTAACCCGAAGAAGCAACACCGGAAAGAAGCAAACAACATAGTAAACAACCACCACATAAACATGGCATGATGCATAACCAAGTATGATGCATGTCCGGTTTAAATAGGCATGGCAATATGCAACAAACAATTCTACAAATTAAGTGGAGCTCAATATGCAACGAGTTGCATATTGAGGAACACCACATCAATTATTTAGTTCACTCCCGGTTAGGTACTCAACAATATTAAATGTTGGTTAACATGGCAAGAGGTGAGGCATACCAAAACTACACCATCTAAACAATTTAAATGGGGCGGGATATAAGATGTTACGAATCCGGTAAATCCCCATATGCATTAGTAATTTAATGCAACAACAAACTAAACATTTTAATTGTTGTTATCATGATGCGGATGACATGTGCAAGAATTATGCAAGTTTTAAAGAAAATGTTGATAAGAGCATTATGAAGCATTTGTCACCATGGTGGAAAGAAAAGGGGTGCCACGGCAACGATAACAGAAACGGTGCCACGGCAACGTTCCGGTTCCGAAAACTCGAGTGAGATGCCGGTGGAAAAGAACAAGTGTGACGGGAGCGTGTCATGCGAAGAACGGTGGGGTGCTCCTGGTTACCGGGTTCCCACGTGTCGACGACATGGCAATGAGGAGGAACAACTAAGGTTCACGGGCGAATACAACAACCAACCATGCATCTCATACAACACATGCATTCGGTCCACGGGCGTCGTCTCGGGGTTATACCTTCGGAGCGTGCAAAGGGGACGGTTCTCGTTCGTAGAGGGAAGTAGGCGTTCTCGCGACGGCGGTAGTGGAAGTAGTCGTTCTCGCATGCTCTAGGGTCGATGGTCGAGGTTCTCGCGATCTCGGCGACGGTAGTGGGACACGTTTTGGAGGGGAAGTATAGGTTCACGTTTCGTAGTCGTTCGGGGTCGCCGATAGTTGTACACATTCGTTGTTGGACTTCACGGAACCGATGCCTCCGGACGTAGTGGTACACGTTCATGGAGTAGGTCGTACACGTCGTTGGTAGATGTTCACTTGACGGCCTTCAATGGCGGTAGTTGTTCTTGTTTCGTCGTGGAAGTAGTTGCACATCTCATTTCAACGGTGGAAGACAAACTTGGTGGTCCTCGTCGTCCTGGTACTTAGCGTCCTCTCGGCCTTGACGGTCTCGGTTCTTGCGACAGTAGTGGTGCACGATAACCATAGTCGAACTTGAAGGGTCGTAGACGTCGTGGCACAGATGGTGGAGGAGTAGGGGCTTCACGTGAATAGGTTCGCAGTGGAGGTCGTCGTAGGGCGCGCAAGCACGCCGGGCAGGGCATCCTCGGGTCGAGGTGGTGCAGCATGGGTACATGAGACCGGGGCTGTGTCATGGGGTCTTCACGGCGCGGTCCACGCAGAAGCCGTAGAGGAGCGACGAGAATGCAGGCTAGACAGGAGGCGGTGGAGAGATGGCCGAGGCGAGGTTGGCAACGGCCGGGATGGAGGGAAGCGTGCGGCGGACGGAGCAGCTCCTGCAGTGGCGCTCGAGCTGCAAGAGGCGGGCGCTGGTCATAGTCGCTGGCGATGGAGGCGGAGCAGCGGATGGGCAAAGCAGAGGAGGCGGTGGCGAACGCGGGCGGCAGTGGAATCCGACAGCGGAGCTCGCCGGATCAAGGACGCGGCAGGGAGCTCCTGGAGGCTGGCATCGCTGGGGAATCGGGTGCAGGGGTTGGAGACGGGACACACGTAGCAGGGAGCTCAGTGGCCGGAGCTGATGGTCAACGTAGCCGCAGGGTCGCGGGCACGAGGGCTCGGCGACGCTCCTGTTGCCGCTCACGACGAAGAAGGGAGGACCATGGGCGCGCGAGGGGCACTGCCTCACGGCTGTGGACGTGAGCGAGGGGGAAGGCTGAGAACTCCGGCAACGCGGAGGTGCAGGAGAGGTCCGGCGGAGGTCATGGACGAAGTAGCAGGGTGGAGGCGCCGCGCCATGGCAGGGAGGCGAGGGGAGGAGGAGCTTCGACACTTGCGGTTGCGTGGGATCGGGACGAAGGGGTCGAGAGGGAGATGGGGACGAGCGGGATCGGGCTCCCTGGCGGCGCGAGGGGAGAGAATGAGGGAGAGAACGAGGGAGTTGGGATCGGCCTAGGGTTAGGATTAGGTGGGCCAAAAGGCCGGCCCAGAAGAGAAGGGGTTGCGCCTGGATCTTGGCTGGGCTCTTTCTCTCTCTCACTCTCTCTTCTCTCTAAGCATAAAACAAAAATTGAGGAAGAAAAGAAAAGAGGGAGGGGGTTAGGGAACGAATTAGCACACGTAGATAATATTCTCGGACTCGCAAAAATGCGCTAGTTCCAAGAAAAATAGGAGAGGCATGATTGTAAGGATTTAATTCAAAGTCATTTGAATTTAATTCAAATGGTTTGAACAAGGGCTAGGAAATAGAGGTGTCCAAAAATGTTCGGATATTTGGTGGAGCTCCAATAAATGAAGAAAGAATTTATGGGCAAAGTTTGAGGTCAAGAAGCGAGATAACAAAGGCATGGGGAAATTTTGCAAGTGTGTTTTAGGTGATTCCATAAGAATGGATTATTTAATATAGCTCCCTGATATCAGGAGGATATGTTATAAAGAGAATCACCATATGAATTCCCTTGGTTCAAATGGACTAAAGATCCATGCAATTTATTTAGAGAGTTGCAAAAGATTTACGAGATGATGGCATGATGACATGATGCAATGCAACATAAAATAAAAGGGGAGGCACAAAAGAAACACACGGCGAAACCCGGAACATATGGAAGTCTTCTCGAGCATCGGTCTCGGGGCATCACCACACTCCACCACTACGAGAGGATCTCGTCCCGAGATCTAGGATGGCACCGGAGGGAAAAGGAAGAGGTAGATAAGAGGTAAAACTAAGTTGCTTCTTTGACAAATGAGTGAAACCAGAGAACCTTACGAGGTTGAACAAATTGAAAGAAAGAAAAACAACAAAGATGAACAAGGTTGAAAACACTCCGTTAGGAAAGAGGAACAAGGAACATTACTAGAACCTTGTAGGTTGAAAGACATAAGAAAAGGGTTGCAATGGACAAGAAGTACATGCAAGCACTCCGGTTGAAACGAGATGTACAAGGAACGATAAGGATCAATTACGACAACACTCCGGTTAGAAATGGAAAGTAAAGAATATGAGCTCGGAAAAATGAAAGCACTTGGGTGAGAGTCCGGTTAGAAGAGGAATAATAGCGACAACACTCCGGTTAAAGCAAGATAGAGAAGGAAAAAGAATGAAATAATTTGGACAACACTCCGACTGTAAATGAAAGGAATTAAACATGATCTTGACAAGATGAGAGGATACTTGAAAAGAGGACACGACACTCCGGTTAAAAGGATAAGCACGAACATAACATGGTATTTGACAAAACGAGATGATGGGTGAATATAGCAACAATACAAAGCCTTCGGAATGAAATAAAAGAGTGGGATGGAATGAACGGAGGGAAAACAAGATCTTGAGATAGCGCGCTTACCACAAATGCTAGAGCAGAGTTGTTGGAAAGCCAACAACGGAAAGATAAGCTTGAAGTGGGCTTATGGAAAACATCTCAAACTGAGGTGAAATTCTGCCACTAACGGAAAACAAATAGATTGGATTGATATCAACAAGGAGACGAGAAAATTAACCCACCGGGAGGATAAAAGAACTTGGGTCAATTATAAGCACCATAATAGCAACAATCCTTAGGGAAAGCTTTAGGTGAAATATAACCCAAGATAATACCAATGACGAGATTGATGGATTTCAAATATCTCATTCTTGATAACTTGTGAATCACGAAGCACGAAGGGAAATTATCAAGAATGACATAACACCACCTCGAAAGATATGCGTGAAAGATTTGCACTCCAGATTGCAAGATGAAGAATGCATGAGCTCCTCTGAAGAGAATCTCGATGAAGACTTCGAGAAAGAATTAAATCCTTGATGACCCATCATGTAGAACCTTCATGAAGAACTTCGGTAAACAAAAGAATGGTCAAACTTAAAGAAAGATGAAAAGAGTAAGGTTGAATCCTTGCAATGATTAAATGCAGCTTTGCGACGAGATAAAGTGGAGACTTGGAACTCCGGAAAAGAAAAGATGAACAACAAAAATCAAGAATTTAGATGAACCTCCGGAATAAGGAATTAATCACTTTGGTGAAACACGAATAAGAATTACGTTATGCTTATCCTTCATCAATTAAATTGATGACCAACAATGGATTGCATGCAACTTAAACTTGTAGAAAGGATTAAGATAGATATAGCGTAAACTTGAGGAAGGTCTTCAATGAACCACCGGTAGGATGAAAAAACGAATGGATTAATATGACAACCATGGAAGAGAATCTTGAACAAACCACCGTAAGGATTGAAAATGAACGAAGAAAAGATAAAGAAACACCGGAAAGAATTAGAGAACGAATGAAGATACTTGAGAGAATTTAGATCCATGAGAACGAAGAGATTATGAGCTGATTAGAGAATCCTTGATTTAAGCACCGGTATGATTTAGAGTATGAGAGCTGAAAGCTAGAATGAATAAATCTTAGATGATGGGCTCCGTATAATCAAACTGAACATAATCTTGAATTGCTCTGGATAGGTGAAAAGAATTTCTGACAATCGAAAACAATTGTGAGAGGATGGCATAACGCTAGAACCACGAATCTTGAAGAGAATGGAGCAAAATTGAGAGGAAAAATCTTCTTCGGTCTTGAAATGTTGAGCGTGACGACGAGAAAACACCACCATGGATTGTTAAGATACTCCAGGATGAAGAATGGAAAGGTTGAGCCAACGATGAAAAGAATCTGAAAGATCTTAGAGAAATACATATGACTGATGACAAATCATTCTTATGTCAATCTTTGAAATGAATTTAGGATAGCTCCGGGAAAATTAGAAGAGTCAGGTAAGATCCTGGGAAAAGACCTGTGGGTTAGGGCCCACTCAAGAGAAAAACACCGTTGAAAAGATTTAAAAGATAGATTGCGCCGGTTGAATTTAATGGCTTGAAAGCGATAACAACCTCGGAATAGGTTGATTGAATGCGGAGTGGAAACATGAATCTTCGAGATATCTTCAGCACTCCGGAACAAATGAATAACGAAAAGCGAATGATTATGATGTGCACTGGTATGAGAAAGTATTTGAAACAAGGAATAGGAATATGATCAATATCAAAAGCTTGATTTGAATCCAGTGGAGAAGGAAAAGAACGAATAATGGTGAACTAGAGGTTTCGTTAGGATCTTCATGAGAATCACCGGGTAAGAACATTTACGGAAAAGAAAGGAGAGACTTCATAATCATAATATAGATACTTGATAAAGAAATCTTAGTCCTTGAAGAAAAAAAGGTGGGTGGGCGGGAAAACAAAGACAACTTGGAGATGGATGAAGCAAAAACCGTTGAGAAGAACTGATCATTGATCTTGCGGATGTTGAAATGATCGGATCCACTTGAATTGAAGCACACTGGTTGACAAGGATTGACATGATACTCGATGATCGAGAAGGATTGGTATTCACATATAAATATGAGAACACCACTTAGAAAAGGTATGGAATCAACACTTGACTACGAAGCAACTCGAATACCACAACTGAAAACAAAACAAAGGATTAGCTTGCAGAATAAGTTGGAACAAACATATGATAGAGATTTCGTCCGAAGTTTTCGTGGTGGGGCCCACACGGGCTTGATCGTAAACACCATCATGTACAAGCATACAAAGCGTCCCTGAGTCAGCATAGCCAAGGACTCTTTAAGACACAACGAGACCACTGTAAAACCAACCGTGGATAGGCGGACCACTAGACGTCGAAACCCAATCTCATATCACACATCTGTCGGAAGGATATCCTAAGAGCTACTTGAATTCCCACTTATAAACTCCCGAAATTTTCCGGTTATGCAATTAGGTGTTGGGGATACAGGGGAAGCATAATATCTCACCCAAAACTACACAAATCCTACATCCAGCTGTATCCATCCTTCAACACATAACAAAGAAACCTTCAGAAATCATTTACCTGAACCTTTGAAAAGCATCCGTTATACGAGTTATGGCAATACTCCCGAACTCCCGCCCCAGTACTGGGTGGCGTCGAGGTTATCTCACCAACAACTGCATAAAAGAGATTTTCGATGTCGGCAAAACTCAGGTATTCAAGAACTGCAACGATAAAATTGTGACGACAACACCTCGGAGCTCAACACCCCGGGACACTGCCACTACCCCTAAATGTCGGGAGGCACCAAGAAAAATGTTCTCATCACAAAACCATCGAAACGATTCCAAGATACCCGCGTGATCCTAAATTTTTTTTAGTGAAATTTGAGAAAAGAAGAGTCAAAACTCTATGTCAGGAGGCCTCACCAGAGCGACGAAGGGACTGAGGAGTAAAAAGAATCCTACTCTCTGATATATATAATCCTAAATGACTCAAAACATTTTTCTAGACTCAACAACGCCAACGATTCGATCAAGCAGGGGGCTCCTAAAGTCGGGGAAGGCTTTGATACCAACTTGTAACGCCCTCGATGCGGCTATATCTCCCACGTGTCGAAGCACGACTTAGAGGCATAACCGCATTGAAAGCAATGTCGCAAGTGAGGTAATCTTCACACAACCCATGTAATACATAAGGGAAAGAGATACATAGTTGGCTTACAATCGCCAGTTCACACAATACATGACTAAAGCATTACATCATCCAGAAACAATCAAGGTCCGACTATGGAACCAAAGTAAAAGAAGACTACCCCAAATGCTACACAAATCCCCGATCGACCCCAACTGGGCTCCACTACTGATCAACTGGAAACGGAACAACATAATGAAGGAAATCTTCATCGAGCTCCTCCTTGAGCAGGGTTGCGTCACCTGCACGGCATCATCGACACCTGCAAGCTAGTTTTGGAAGAATCTGTGAGTCACGGGGACTCAGCAATCTCACACCCTCGCGATCCAGACTATTTAAGCTTATGGGTAGGTAAAAGGTATGAGGTGGAGCTGCAACAAGCACTAGCATATATGGTGGCTAACTTACGCAATTGAGAGCGAGAAGAGAAGGCAAAGGCACGGTCGAGCAACTATGATCAAGAAGTGATCCTAGAACAACCTACGTCAAGCATAACTCCAACGCCGTGTTCACTTCCCGGACCCCACTGAGAAGTGACCATCACGGCTACACACGCGGTTGATGCATTTTAATTAAGATAAGTTTCAGGTTTTTTACAACTGGACATTAACAAATTCCCATCTGCCCATAACCGCGGGCACGACTTTCGAAAGTTCAAAACCCTGTAGGGGTGTCCCAACTTAGCCCATCACAAGCTCTCATGGTCAACGAAGGATATTCCTTCTCCCAGGAAGACCCGATCAGGCTCAGAATCCTGGTTACAAGACATTTCGACAATGGTAAAACAAGACCAGCAAAGCCACCCAGATGTGCCGACAAATCCCGATAGGAGCTGCACATATCTCGTTCTCAAGGCACACCGAATGAGCAAGACGTCGGGTAGGCCAGCCCAGAGTTGCCCCTCGTAGCCCCTGACATCACTCAGTTGGACCAACACTTAGAGAAGCACTGGCTCGGGGGGGGGGGTTAAATAAAGATGACCCTTGAGCCGGCCGACCCAAGGGAAAGAAAAGGCTAGGTGGCAAATGGTAAAACCAATGTTGGGCCTTGCTGGAGGAGTTTTATTCAAGGCGAACTATCAAGGGGTTCCCATTATAACCCAACCGCGTAAGGAACGCAAAATCCGGGAACATAACACTGATATGACAGAAACTAGGGCGGCAAGAGTGGAACAAAACACCAGGCATAAGGCCGAGCCTTCCACACTTTACCAACTATATAGATGCATTAATTAAATAAGAGATATTGTGATATCCCAACATGTAAAACATGTTCCAACAAGGCACAAACTCCATCTTCACCTGCAACTAGCAACGCTATAAGAGGGGCTGAGCAAAGCGGTAACATATCCAAACAACGGTTTGCTAGGACAAGGTGGGTTAGAGGCTTGGCATGGCAATATGGGAGGCATGGTAAGCAAGTGGTAGGTATCGCAGCATAGGAATAGCAATAGAACGAGCAACTAGCAAGCAAAGATAGAAGTGATTTCGAGGGTATGGTCATCTTTCCTGAAATCCCGCAAGGAAGAAGAACGAGTCCATGAAGAAGACAAACGGACGTAGTCGAACAGGTCCTCACAAACGCGACGTTTACGGAACTAACCCGAAGAAGCAACACCAGAAAGAAGCAAACAACATAGTAAACAACCACCACATAAACATGGCATGATGCACAACCAAGTATGATGCATGTCCGGTTTAAATAGGCATGGCAATATGCAACAAACAATTCTACAAATTAAGTGGAGCTCAATATGCAACGAGTTGCATATTGAGGAACACCACATCAATTATTTAGTTCACTCCCGGTTAGGTACTCAACAATATTAAATGTTGGTTAACATGGCAAGAGGTGAGGCATAACAAAACTACACCATCTAAACAATTTAAATGGGGCCGGATATAACAAATAACGAATCCGATAAATCCCCATACGCCTTAGTAATTGAATGCAACAACAAACTAAACATTTTAATTGTTGTTATCATGATGCGGATGACATGTGCTAGAATTATGCAAGTTTTAAAGAAAATGTTGATAAGAGCATTATGAAGCATTTGTCATTGTGGTGGAAAGAAAAGGGGTGCCACGGCAACGATAACGGAAACGGTGCCACGGCAACGTTCCGGTTCTGGAAACTCGATTGAGATGCCGGTGGAAAAGAACAAGTGTGACGGGAGCATGTCATGCGAAGAACGGTGGGGTGCTCCCGGTTATCGGGTTCCCACGTGTCGGCGGCATGGCAACGAGGAGGAACAACTAAGGTTCACGGGCGAATACAACAACCAACCATGCATCTCATACAACACATGCATTCAGTCCACAGGCGTCGTCTCGGGGTTATACCTTCGGAGCATGCAAAGGGGACGGTTCTCGTTCGTAGAGGGAAGTAGGCGTTCTCGCGATGGCGGTAGTGGAAGTAGTCGTTCTCGCATGCTCCAGGGTCGACGGTAGAGGTTCTCGCGATCTCGGCGACGGTAGTGGGACACGTTTTGGAGGGGAAGTATAGGTTCATGTTTCGTAGTCGTTTGGGGTCGCCGATAGTTGTACACATTCGTTGTTGGACTTGATGGAACCGATGCCTCTGGGCATAGTGGTACAGGTTCATGGAGTAGGTCGTACACGTCGTTGGTAGATGTTCCCTTGACGGCCTTCAACGGCTGTAGTTGTTCTTGTTTCATCGTGGAAGTAGTTGCACATCTCATTTCAACGGCGGAAGATGAACTTGGCGGTCCTCGTCGTCCAGGTACTTGGCGTCCTCTCGGCCTTGACGGTCTCGGTTCTTGCAACGGTAGTGGTGCATGACAACCGTAGTCGAACTTGAAGGGTTGTAGACGTCGTGGCACTGATGGTGGTGGAGTAGGGGCTTCACGCGAATAGGTCCGCGGTGGAGGTCGTCGTAGGGCGCGCAAGCATGCCGGGCAGGGCATCCTCGGGTCGAGGTGGTGCAGCATGGGTACATGAGACCGGGGCTGTGTCATGGGGTCTTCACGGCGCGGTCCACACAGAAGCCGAAGAGGAGCGACGGGGATGCAGGCTAGGCATGATGCGGTGGAGAGATGGCTGAGGCAAGGTCGGCAAAGGTCGGGATGGAGGGAAGCGTGCGGCAAACGGAGCAGCTCCTGCAGTGGCGCTCGAGCTACAAGAGGCGGGTGCTGGTCATAGTCGCCGGCGATGGAGGCGGAGCAGGGGACGGGCAAAGCAGAGGAGGCGGTGGAGAACGTGGGCGGCAGTGCAATCCGGCAGCGGAGCTCGCCGGATCAAGGACGCGGCAGGGAGCTCCTGGAGGCTGGCATTGCTGGGTAATCAGGAGCAGGGGTCAGAGACGGGACGCACGCAGTAGGAAGCTCAGCGGCCGGAGCTGATGGTCAATGCAGCCGCAGGGTCGCGGGTACGAGGGCTCGGCGACGCTCCTGTTGCCGCTCACGACGAAGAAGGGAGGACCATGGGCGCGCGAGGGGGCACTGCCTCGCGGCTGTGGACGCGAGCGAGGGGGAAGGGTGAGAACTCCGGCGACGCGGAGGTGGAGGAGAGGTCCGGCGGAGGTCATGGACGAAGCAGCAGGGCGGAGGCACCGCGCCATGGCGTGGAGGCAAGGGGAGGAGGAGCTTCGGCAGTGGCGGTTGTGTGGGATCGGGAGGAAGGGGTCGAGAGGGAGATGGGGACGAGCGGGATCGGGCTCCTTGGCGACGCGAGGGGAGAGAATGAGGGAGAGAACGAGGGAGTTGGGATCGGCCTAGGGTTAGGATTAGGTGGGCCAAAAGGCCGGCCCAGAAGAGAAGGGGCTGCGCCTGGATCTTGGCTGGGCTCTTTCTCTCTCTCACTCTCTCTTCTCTCTAAGCATAAAACAAAAATTGGGGAAGAAAAGAAAAGAGGGAGGGGGTTAGGCAAAGAATTAGCGCACGTAGATAATATTCTCGGACTCGCAAAAATGCGCTGGTTCCAAGAAAAATAGGAGAGGCATGATTGTAAGGATTTAATTCAAAGTCATTTGAATTTAATTCAAATGGTTTGAACAAGGGCTAGGAAATAGAGGTGTCCAAAAATGTTTGGATTTTTGGTGGAGGTCCGAAAAATGAAGAAAGAATTTATGGGCAAAGTTTGAGGTCAAGAAGCGAGATAACAAAGGCATGGGGAAATTTTGCAAGTGTGTTTTAGGTGATTCCATAAGAATGGATTATTTAATATAGCTCCCTAATATCTGGAGGATATGTTATAAAGAGAATCACCATATGAATTCCCTTGGTTTAAATGGACCGAAGATCCATGCAATTTATTTAGAGAGTTGCAAAAGATTTAGGAGATGATGGCATGATGACATGATGCAATGCAACATAAAATAAAAGGGGAGGCACAAAAGAAACACACAGCGAAACCCGGAACATATGGAAGTCTTCTCGAGCATCGGTCTCGGGGCGTCACAGTTGTCCTCTGCATCATCATGCTGTGTTTCCCAGCTTGCAAGATTCAGAACCAACAAATAAGATCCAAATAATAAGTACAACAAAGATGCCTACACATCTCATTGATTCCCAGCTTGCAAGATTCAGAACCAACAAATAAGATCCAAATAATAAGTACAACAAAGATGCCTACACATCTCATTGATTCCCAGCTTGCAAGATTCAGAACCAACAAATAAGATTCAAATAATAAGTACAACAAAGATGCCTACACATCTCACTGATTCCCAGCTTGCAAGATTCAGAACCAACCCATTAGAGCCTTTTGATAAAGTGAATATCGGGATTAAATCCATCTTGGCTAGCCATGTCATACAATCGAAGAACTTGGCGAATGCTCTTGACCGTCACAACATCTATAGTTGAGTATTCCTATTTGCACAACATGTTTGCACAGCACAAACAAGGAGATAGGAGAGCATGATTTCACTTTAATAGCGGCCTCCTTGAACTCAACCTCCAGCTCTACTTGGATGAGGTCTGCCTGGAGTTCCATGATTCAATTCATGCGCCTTTTTCTGTAGTTCACCTGAAATGAAGCAAAGATTGCATCATTCAACTAGCAAGAAGTACTTGCTCTTGTGAGCTGGCAGGTTCCTCTTTAGTAGTTGCACTAAAATTGAGGAACATTAAGGTTGGTTGTCCGACTCATGTAAGGTGCAACTATAATTTTCTTATCCTTTTGTGCAGTTCCACTAAAATAAAGTGCCATTGTGGTGACAATGACAAATCCATCTTGCAAAGGCTAATAAAATGTTGCACGAGATTACCAGCAGAACTTGACAGAGATTTTGGAAACTCCAATCACCATTTTGTGCAGTTCCACCAAAATTGAGAGATGTTGCCCACGTGACATTTTAGTTGAACTGCACAAGACACTCACTCAAAAAAAGTGTTTTGTGCAGTTCACCAAAAGGTCACAATAGCAACAAGGTGAAATGGATATCCCTATCTGCACAAAAAGATAGAAAGTAAACAGTTGCTGGGCAGCAAACCTAATCCTGGAGACCTTGTACTATGTGAGGGCAGCAAATCTAATCCTGGAGACCTTTTACTATGCGAGGGCAGAAAATCTAATCCTGGAGACCTTTTACTATGTGAGGGCAGCAAATCTAATCCTGGAGACCATTTACTATGTGAGGGAAGCAAATCTAATCCTGAGACCTTTTACTATGTGAGGGCAGCAAATCTAATCCCGAGACCTTTTACTATGTGAGGGCAACAAATCTAATCCTAGAGACCTTTTACTATGTGATGGCAGCAAATCTAATCCTGGACATACTCTGTTAACTTGTCCACCAGCCGCCACTTTCTATCCTTTTTTCAACCAATAATAGATATGTTCCTTATCCAGTTTGTACTGCGTTTTCCCATTATTTCCCTTTTCAACCAAGAGACCGGTTGGGTATCTGGTCTCTACTACTTTCACCATATTATTTCCTCTTTGAATCAAGTCCTAGATTCATGCTACAACTTTCCTCCCTTTCTTCGTTGTTTGAAAAAAGCCCTAGACTCGAATGCATGAAGTAGCTTTACCTCTAATAATACTAAAAATTTAGGTGGCTTTGGAAGAGCTGATGGGAGTAGAAAAAGATGCACACGCACACACGTGGGGAGCTGGGGTAGTAGAGCAAGGCCGCTTTCGAAGAACTTATACCTGAGGGTCGCCGTGATGTCGGCAGTGGCAGGTCGGATCTGCGGACAATACGGCAGGGAGGAAGAAGGGTCAGAGGACCTCCCGAGCTGGTGCTGTGTCGGAGAGAACGACACGGGCAGAGGATCGGGCCCCTCCGGCAGCTGTGGGTTTCCTCCCTCGGTGGCGATGACCGCGTGAACGATGCACCTTTTAGTCCTCTACACACACCGACCGAAGGGATCCAGTCGGATCTGTGACCAGCGGTGAGCAGAGAGAAAATGTCGCTACCGCTGTCTTGTTTATATCTGGAGAGGATGAGAGAATGAAGAGAGCAACCCTAGTAAAGCAAGCGCTCAGGCCCCTGCGTCCATATATAGTGGAGTGATTATCTTTTTTCTCTCCACAACAAGCGTTTCAATTTGTGTACGTGGCATTAAAGAAAAGAAACTCTCTATTTAAGGTGACTACTGTACGACTCCTACTTACTACTAGTAGTACTGCAGTATTGTTCACTTGTGCTCCCGCCCCTCCATTCATTGAACAACCCCAAGGGTGAATAAACATACAGTAAGTACTGTATTTATATAGAACAAACAAGCTCGAACTATTTTCGCGTAGTTAAAAGTTGAGAGCGGGGCTTTTCCCGGGCAGTACGCGCGGCAGTTTTCGGGTAGGGCGAGAAGACTATTTTTTTTAAAACTTCGAGACGGCCACATAGGATGGAGCCGACCCCAACGATTCTAAGCTTACAGGCACGGTACACGCTATCCTAGACTACTCTACACATGAAACTGCCACACGAGCGTCCGGGCTGCGCTTGGCTCTTCGCCTCTTCGGGAAGTCGAACAATGATGGAATACTACTGCACTGGAGGAGTACTACAGTACGCTTCTGGCCATCTGACACCGATTGAACTGCTGTATGTCCACCGCGTGCGGGAGGGAGAGCGTGTAGCGAAAGCTTCTCCTAGTCTTGCCAGCCACCACGCTCATGGGCGAGGGAGGGACGCTCCTGCCTTTGCGTCTATGACAGGTGTGTGGCCAACCTGTCATACAGCCAAAGGCAGGTGCAGTTAAGTCCGCGAGGAAGCAGATAATCAAACTTCTCGTTGATGTACGAGTTGACGCGACACATCAAAGCACTACACTCGATATATTTCAATAATTTGCATGTGTGACTCCCAGATGCAGAGGCCGGGGGTCATCATCATCCTTTTCGAGAAAAAACAGACGCGTGTGTGAGAGGACGAGTGCGTGCGTGCACCTCTTCTCTTCCTGTATAACGTACTACTAAACTCAGAGTACAAGTTTTTGTGGGTGGCACAATGGTGTGTGCGAGAAGTCTCGAGAGATAGGTTTAATGCGTCTGAAAAAAGACTAGCCTAGAGCTCGCCACGTGGCTATTCCTGTCGAATGCCCCATTAACCGTAAGATATGTATACGACGGTGCCAGTTATTGCACATACACAGCAGTACTCCCTCCTTTCCGGTTTATAGGGATTAATTCAAAAATCTCACCAACCAAGATGGTGAGTGGGGAAATATTTTTTGTAGTTTGCAAAAGCACCTAATTAATGCTCTTGTTTTTCTCAAAAAATTATGCTTATCAATGCATTAATTTCAATGCATGCATGCATAAAGTACATGTATTGGTCAATTTTCTCTTAATACTTGCATGCAATGATTTAATGCACCTTGGAATCTGAACATGTGTTGGGGAACAACCAAATTGAGCCTTATAAAATGGAAAAACTAAAATTTTGAGATAAGCCCTATAAAACCAGAAAGGATGGAGTAGAAAAAGAAGTACTCCATCCGGGAATAGTGCCGCACTTAGAAACTAGAACCATCAATAAATTTTGAGCTTGCGTCTCGTCACATTCCAAATTACTCTACGCTATATTGAATTGCAAACCTGTTCACACCGATCACAACCTAAATGGTTTCCCACTTAGGAGCATATTAGTACTCGGTTATAAATACTAGTATGCCAAGATTACTACACATTCCTCCTCAACTCCTCATCCACAAAAACAAACAAGTCATTTAGCATCCTTCCCTTGCGTCTGCCATGGCCAGCGTGAGTTCTGGGTCGAGAGATTGCCACCAGGGAGAGGCGAGCATGGAAGCGGAAGCACGAGAGATGTCCCGCCTCGCTGCGAGAGCAACCGACATGTCCCGCCGTGCGGAAGTAGCGGCACAGAGGTCCCGCCGCGCCGCTGAAGCAGCACAGAGGTCCCGCTGTGCCATCGATGCAGTAGACTGGTCCGGCCGCGCCGCGGAAGCAGCAGGGATGTCCCGCCGCTCCACAAATGCAGCGGAGATGTCCCACCGCGCCGCGGCGGCCTGGGAAAATTTCTCGCGGGCAGGCGACGACTGTTACAGGCGCATGCATGCGATCATCCATAGCCAGATGGATCAGATCTCCGGCTCGGTGAGGTTGCAGGACGACATGATAGCCTTGTTTAAACAGGCTACCGGCGTCATCCAACAACTAAGGGAGGGCAATGAGAGGCTCCGGCCGAGCATGACCTGCTGAGGGAGAAGATCGTCCGAAGTGTAGACTAGCAGGAGGAGACCAGTGCCTTGTTGAAGAGGACCGGCGTCATCGTCAAGAAACTTATGGACGATAATGACATGCTCCGCAATGAGCGCCAAAGGCTCATGGAGGAATCCGTGGATGTTCTCAAGCAGCATCTTGAGGACACGAAAGAGCTCATCGCCGCTCGCCGCAGAGACTAGTTTCCTGGTTTCTTTTGATGTAGTAATCGGTTTAGGATGTGGATTGTGTCGTCGGTTGTGAAATGTTGGGTTCTAGCACGGATGTTTGGCCTTTGTTGGCCTCTTGGGATGTTGCGATTTCAATCTGGTAGCTTTTAGTCCTTCGTGTTAGGCTGAAGTTGTGCTGAACTTCTTGTGAATTGTGGTGGTTTTCAGTAATGAAAATCGGAAGGGGCAAGCCCCTCTTGGATAAAAAAATTTAATCGTCCTTATATATTCATCAGTCTTGCTATAAGTTGCAGTAGATGCTATATAGGTCCGTTGGATCTTACATCAAGATCCGTGCTTTCAGATTTTATTTTTTCTCTCTTAAATCTCAGTCAAGTGAGACATAGCCACACCATTAATGGAGACCTTGGGAGAGAGGTGGACGACAGATGGAGGTCAAAGGGCTCTCCTCCCGATAAGCACACGCAGGGGTCTGATCGCACGCCTCTCATACTCAAATAGCTACCCTGCATGGCGCCTCCTAGCTAATAAAACATGGGGACGCGTGGCGGCACGTAAATGGTACTAGTAAGTAGAATGCCCACGGTTTCAATAATACTTGTGTTTCCGATTGTAACGTAACAACACTTGTTCCAAAATGACTTTGTTGATTGTTAATGTGTGCGCCTTCACAAATCGGACTACAAATTTACCACAACATGTTGGTGCCATGTCATGGCACCAAGCCAAGTTTCATTATTTTCATGCGTGTTTTGGATTTACAGGAATTTAAAAACTAAGTTTCTCAATGTTTCCAACCCAGCCACAACGCCCAGAATTTTGAATTTCATTCCCATTTCTTGCATGGAACCTAGAAATTTACCCGAGGACACACATGTGATTCTTCAACCAACTTTGGTGCACTGGAACATGTGCTTGTATTTCGAATTTGAATTATGCACACAAAGGTGACACGTTCCCTCCCAGAACCACGAGCCTTCTTGAGAGAAGCTCCGATTTGCAAGAAGCTTATACCAAAATTTGTTCCTATTCGACCAATTTTTTTACCACGGCATGGTACTACCATGACATGACACCATGCCAAGTTTCATGATTTTAAAACCAAGTTTCTCAATGTTCTCGACCGAGCCACAATGCCCAGATGTTTGAATTTTATTCTCATTTTTTGCATGGGACCTACTCCCTCCTTCCATCTATATAGGGCCTAATGTGTTTTTCAAGATAGCCTTTGACTATTGACAAGATTAATAGCACATGAGATGTATACTATGAAAATTATATTATTGGAAGCTCCTTTGACATACAAAATTGAAGGTATGCTTTGTGTAAGTTGCATGCCATATATTATTGCTCTAACGTTTGGTCAAAGTTAGCCTCAAAAAATGCATTAGGACCTATATAGATGGAAGGAGGGAGTAGAAATTCACCTGAGGACACAAATGTGATTTTTCAACCAACTTTGGTGCACGGGAGCATGTGGTTGTAGTTCAAATTTGAATTATGCACATTAAATGACCAAAAACTCAATTAATGTGTAAATAAGGCCAAACGAAGCCGGAATAATTCCAATATTTAACAGGGCACTCATGTAGTTCTATGTTGCCTTTGTAAATAAACTCAAGGGGGGCAACGTATATCATTTCGCACTCAAAGGTGGCACGTTCCCTCTTAGAACCACGAGCCTTCTTGAGAGAAGCTTCGGTTTGCAAAAGCTTATACCAAAATCTGTTCCTATTCGGCCAATTTTTTTACCACAACATGGTAGTACCATGACATGACATCCATGCCAAGTTTCATGATTTTCAGACGTGTTTTGGATTTACAAGAATTTTAAAACCAAGTTTCTCAATGTTCTCGGCCGAGCCACGATGCCCAGATGTTTTAATTTTATTTTCATTTCTTGCATGGGACCTAGAAATTCACCCGAGGACACAAATGTGATTTTTCAACCAACTTTGGTGCACGAGAGCATGTGCTTGTAGTTCAAATTTGACTTATGCACATTAAATGACCAGAAACTCAATTAATGTATAAAAAACGACAAACGAACCCAGAATAATTCCAAAATTTAATAGGGCACTAATGTAGTTCTATGTTGCCTTTGTTAAGAAACTCAAGGGGGGGAGCGTATATCGTTTCACACTCAAAGGTGGCACGTTCCCTCTTAGAACCACGAGCTTCCAAATCGGCCCAATTTTTTACCACAACATGTTAGTGTCATGACATGACACCATGCCAAGTTTCATGATTTCCAAGCGAGTTTTGGATTTACATGAATTTAAAATCAAAGTTTCTCGATGTTCTCAGCCGAGTCATGACGCCCAGATGTTTGAATTTCATTCTCATTTCTTCCATGGGACCTAGAAATTAAACCAAGGACACACATGTGATTTTTCAACCCACTTTGGTGCACCGGAGCATGTGCATGCAATTCATATTTGGATTATGCACATTAAAAGTCCAGAAACTCAATTAATGTATAAAAAGGCCAAATGAACCCGAAATAATTCCAAAATTTAACAGGGCACTCATATAGTTCTATGTTGCCTCTGTAAATAAAATCATGGGGAGGCAGCGTATATCGTTTCGCACACAAAGGTGACACGTTCCCTCTCGAAACCACGAGGCTTGTTGAGGGAATCTCCGGTTTTGCAAGAGGCTTATACCAAAACTTGCCCCAATTTAGCCAAAAATTATACGTATGAAAATAGGGTTTAGATTATCCCAAACATCTCGCTACCTAGACCAATAATGTACCATGATTTGAATTCAACATAAAATGGATACAAATATTTCAATTGGAGAGCATATGGTACATGTAGTTCATAGTGAAATATGATTACTGCTATATGTATGTTTTTTGTCATCAAGATAATATTTAAATTATTGTATAACTTGACAACAATCGTATTCAAATAAAGAAAATTGATTCAAATTTAGTCCATATGGTAGGCGACAATATATATGTTCACATGGTGGAGTAAAATGTTCATATATGATGGAAGATCAAAATGTACGACTACATCAATTATAAACCGCAAGGTCACCTAACAATATATTCGAATTCAACATAACGTGGATTCAGAAATTGAAATTCGAGATCATGGCATCTGTAATCATATAAAAAGGGACATTACTCTTTCTTTGGTGGGAATTGATTTGTTTTTTGTTGTCGTTGAGGGAAGTGCGAATCGATTTGGTATTGTGCAGGGTAATCTTGTTCTCCCGATTTTTTTACATTTTTCTTGTAGTTTTTTCAATGGCATCTATAGCAATATAGTAAAAGGGGACATGACTCTCTTGTGTCTTGTATGAATTGCTTTTTTACACATTAAGTTTGTTCTGCCGAACAAGGAATCCGCACCTTGTTATCCCGAAATTTTCAAGCTCGAGTATCTTTTGTCTCACCTGCTTTGAAACTCCCGCTTCTTCAACCCGCGCCGCGCCTTGTTATCCCGAAATTTGGACGCGCGCGAGAACTCCCTCCTCATCCAAAATCGCTCCTGGAGCCCAGACACGCGAAACCCCCTTCTACCCCTCAGCCGAAAATGAAGCTCCACGTCGCGGTGTCAAAACCGGTGGGGGTACGCTGGTAACTTACCCTACATTTCGGACAAGCGCGTCCCTAAGCTTAGCTCCCCTCCCCCTTCGCCCCCCATTCGTACACCGACGCCGCAAAAACCCGCGAAACCCCACGCTCCTCCGTCGGCCTTCCGACCGCCGCCCAGCTGGAGACTCTTCCCCGACTACGTCGTCCACCGCAACAGCTCGCCGTCCCTCATCCACCGCACCGGATGAGGATCCATTGTCGATCTCGTCGTCCCGCCGGATCAGCTGCCCCGTCCTCCACCTCCAAGGAGTTGCCCCGATGTTAGCCTCGTCTATCGCGCCACCTCAATCTCCACAAAGCCGTCTTGACCTGCCCCACTGGAACCGCAACACCCTCACCAATTCCTCCGATGAAGCCGAGGCCAACTCAGCGCCACCAAGGAGGTTCTGCACTCACCGCTGCATTTTATCTTTTATTCGATCTCACGGGGCTGTCGGTGCTCGATACCGAGCAGACATGGTGTGTCTCCATCGACGACGCCGTCGCCGGCCACATCATCCACGACGTCTCTCCCCCATGTCATTGCTTCCTCGGCGGCAACTTCCGCAACGGCACTAGCTGCAGCTGCTCCGGCTCTCGCTCGCGCTGCGGCTCTGTTCTTGCTGTCGGTCACGCTGCTGCATTGCTCCTGCTTTCATTTGTGCTGCTGCTCTGCTCTTGCTCTCGCTTGCGCTGCTGCTGCTGCTGCACGACCTTCGACAGCTACAGGAGTTGCTGCTTTAGCACTCGCTCGCAGTGCTACTGCACGACTTGCTCTCTGCTAGTGTGTTCCCTGCTCGAGCGTCTGCTGATTTAGATCACTGCTTCTCTGCTACTAGTGCTCGAACGCCCTAAACATCTATTGTAATGCTCTGTTACTAGTTCAATCAGTTTCGACAGTAAAATTCAGTTTCGACTATGAAGTTCATTTTCTTCAGTTAAGTTCAGAGTGAACAGTACTTACAACATCTGTCGGAGCGGTCGTGGCGCGGCTGATGCATTTTACATCTAGCACTTTTTGGTGATGTACTTTACATCATCTATTGCAGATGATATTAGGGTCCCACTTCAGATTAATGCTGTCTGTCTTGTCATGCTTCAGCCTCGTCACCGTACTCCTTAGTGGAGCTGCTCCAATGACGGAACCGTCCATCACAGCGGAGCAGTACCCTCGGTGATGTTTCCAGAGGCCTCGGATCTTCTTCCCGGCCTCCGACAGTCACACCAGCATCATCACCATCCTCCACGTCCAACCCAATGATGCTGAGGTCCACAAGGCTATGCCAAAGAGGCTGTACACTCATCGCATCACTTTGTTTCTCCATTCCTCTGTTCTTCCAATTCATGTGAGCCAAACACCCAGGTTGACTGAAATCCTATGTTTCCAAATGCTCTATTTTGCACGTGCATTCCTATCCTATTCCCGTGTTTTTCCTGTCCCTGCGTTTATATAATCCTCCAATTCTAAGGAGCCCTTACAGATTTACTTCATTTTCAGATAGGCGTCAAAGAAAACTCTGTGTGTTATGTCCTGCTCCTGCCGTGCCGTCATCCACCCCACCTGAGGTGCACCATCGACAAAAGCGTTCATTGCAGCAGAGATCCCCCTACAGACTTCCTTTTGCCGCCTCAGATCATCTTCCCTGTTGCCGGCAGCCACGCCAACTGCATTACCATCATCGACTGAGCAGATGAACCTGAGGACTACACAGTTCCGGAAGAGAGGTCGCAGTCTTTCGTGTTTGCTTACGTTATACATCGGTTATTATTACCTGCTACTTTATTGTTCAATCTTGAGTTTTGAATTGCCATGGGTCTCATATCGAGCCAGCAACGAATAGTATCTGTCTACTATCTGGTTCATCTGGGGTCTTCTATGTGGTTCATGTTGGGTGGGCAACAAACAATAGATGATCCATTGTCTATCCTTTTAAACTGAAGCTATAATCTACCTGCTATCATTAGTTTTGGATCCATCCACTCGTTTGCTACCATCACTCTTGATTTTTGCATGCACCCCTTAGGCCTTACAAAATCTAACTATTTTTTTATTATGCATGTCAGATATTGTACACAATCGTACTGAACATGTAGAGAAAAAGAGAAGACCGTTGTGTGTGAATATAATCTCATGCAGACGCCGCTCCATGGTGGGCGAAGTGCCCCCCTCCTGCATTTCTAGATTGTATTCGAGAGGAAGATAACTGTTCAGATGGAGATTCAGAAGGAGCCGACCACGCCTGTTTACCACCTGAGGTGTTTGCTCTAACCTGGCATGCTGATGTTGGTCATATCATGCATATGGCGCCTTGCATTGCTTACATTATACATCTTATATGTCATCAGCTTAGTTTAGATTTGCTTTGTGTGAATGCCACCTGTTTGGTTTCTATATCATACTCCCACCATTCCTAAATATTTGTCTTTTTAGAGATTTCAACAAGTGACTACATACGGAACAAAATGAGTGAATCTACACTCTAAAATATGTCTATATACATCTATATGTGGTAGTCCATTTGAAATATCTAAAAAGACAAATATTTAGGAACGAAGGGAGTATATGGGAATTATGCAATGCCATCTTCTTTAGCCAGGCATCATATACGTGAATCATGCAATGCCATCCTGTGTAGCCAGTCATCGTATATGTGAATTGTATCGTGCCATATTTTTTCCATAATGTATTCCATTTGTCAACAATGTTTATACATTCATCTACTCTTCCTGTGCATCAGCCATTTGAGTCGGTCATGGGAAAATCTGGAGTGAAAACAAGGTCTTCTGAGCAGTCAGTGCTACCTATCAATGCAGATTTCTTACTGGTTACAGATAGCTCCTCAGAGGAGGATTCAGAGAGAGATGACCAGTCGTATCCCCCCTGAGGTGCAGGCTCTAACTTGGCTGGGTTATATTGCTCATATCATGCATATGGTGTCTTGCATTGCCATGCCATCTGCTTAGATTAGACATGCTTTGTGTGAATGCCTCCTGTTTGATTTCTATATCAGATATGTGAATTATGCAATGCCATGTTTTTCAGCCAGTTATCATATATGTGAATTATGCACCGCCATGGAGCCAGGCATCATATATGTGAATTATCTCATGCCCTCTTTTTTTCATTACGTATTCCATTTGTCGATAATCTATGTATATTGAACTACTCTTCATGTGTATCAGCCATTTGAGCCGGTTGTGGAAAAATCTGGAGTGAAAACAAGGTCTTCAGAGCAGGCAATGGTACCTGTTGAAGCATATATCTTGATGGTTACAGGGAGCTCCTCAGAGGAGGATTCAGAGATAGATGACCAGTCCTATATCCCACCTGAGGTGTATGATCTAAGTTGCAATGTTTATATTTCTCATATGATGCATATGGTGTCTTGCATTGCTTAGTTTAGACATCATATGCACAATATTGAATTCTATCTGCTTAGTTTAGAGATCATACATGCGAATGCCAGCTGCTTAGTATATGAATCAATTATGTCAATTATATCATGCCATCCTGTATACTTAGACAACATGTATGTGAATTATTTCATCCCAACCTATTTTAGAAAGACATCATATAGTTTTGTCATGTCATCCTGTTTAGGTACTCATCATATGTTGAATTATGCCATTATATCTTGTTACGTTATCCATCATATATCTGAAACTGTGTCATGCTATCCTGTTTAGTTAGGCATCATATATGTGAAATTGTGTCATGCTGTCATGTTTGGTTAGACAACATATATGTGAATTACCACATCTGTCTATCATACAATGTCTGTACGTTCAATTTCTTTTCTTGTTTATCAGCCATTTGAATTGGAGGGGGTGATGGCAGTATCTAAGGGAGATAGTGCTACCCGTCGATGCAGATAGAACCATGGTTGTACTGGCCCACAAACTAGCCCCACCACACATAATTGAGACTCTTCCAGATTGCACACTTACGCTGTTGGGTAGAGAACCAGCTACAACCCATCTAACCACAACCCCAGCGGATAGTAACCCACTTATAGTTGACAAAGCACCATGTCCACCACAGAGTACCCCCACACGAACAGTTTGTAAAGCTACTGCAGTGCCTAAAGCACGAAGACCACCACAACTAACCCAAACTCCACGTTTAAAGCATAAGAGCAACTGTTCTCATGTCAGATTCCGTAGCTATGGTCCATACTCCTTTGCTGTTGCATCACTATATTTACTCATACCAACTACTTTCGAATTTGAAGGATCCAATTGAGACTCCAATGGCGCAATAGGTATGTTTTAAACCTATTTCTTTAACTGGATTGCTGTTCTAACTTCTTGCTCTATGTTGATTTCAGTTTAAGTTGTATAAATAGTTATGTTCTCATGTGATGCACATTACAAGTGCTGCCAATGTTGTGTAGTTTCTCATACTTATATTCTGTCTATGCTGATGTGTCTTAAAAATATATGAGTTGAACTGTGTCTCTATCTTGATTAGGAAACATAAACTAGAATGATATGGACAATACAGTGACCATAGTACATAGATATGTTTGTTTCATGTTGTTATCCTGTCCACCTTACTACTGAACCGGTTTACCAAAATGAGTTTCGTATACTACAAGCTAAACCTGTGATGTGTCTGCTTGTTTCTCTTGTAATATGCAAACGGGATATTGGAGAAGAGCACCCCACTATGCAATGGTAGAGAAAGTAATGCAGGAAAGGTTCAAGATAGTGAGACAACCCTGTTGGTCTCCAAGAAAGGTGATAAAAACGATCTTGTAGACAGTGAGAAAACCCCACAGTCCTACGTTGATGTAGTGTTCGAGTTACTGGCCAGTACCGCTGGCACAAGTTCTTCGAACTCGCTGCCTGAATCACTTCAGCTTCTTCAGTCTCAGCTACAAGCTGAAAGGCATCAGTCAGCTGTGCTGCGGCAAGAAGCCGAAGGACTGAGGAAGTCCCTGCAGAATTCAGATGCGTACTTTCTTGTGCAACAACAAGCGCTGGAGGATTTAAGCGCCAAACAAGGGAAAGTTAATAAGCTTGCTAAGCATCTTGCCAGCATTATGGGTACCCAGGATATTGTTTCTTGAACTCTTCTGAAGTGGTTTCAGTTCTGGACTTGTTTTGCTGCGGCGTTTATATGCTGCTTTGTTCCCTATATTTGCACTGGTGGCGAACTTTGATGCCCAGTGGATGTAATATGTGTAATAGTCGTGATAGCCTAGCATAAGTTGCTTGATTATTTATTTCCTTGTTGTCTTGTTTATTTGTTTGCTTGTAGTCAGTGCAGTTCTTTTTCCGCGGTTTGCTAGTGGCTGCAATAACCTATTTTTTAAAACTAGGACACAATAACCATGGGCTAATATTTACTTTAGTGACACTGGGCCTCCTACGGGCCGTAGAAATAGTGGGCCTTCTATGGGCCGTAGAAACAGTAGGCCTTCTACGGCCATAGAAACAATGGGCCTTCTACGGGCTGTATCATCAATGGGCCTTATATGGGTCGTATGATCGATTGGCCAAACATGGGCCAATAACAGGCCGCATTATGGCCGTAAACGGGCTAGAGTTGGAATCGTCCGTTCATGGGCCGACCATAATGGGCCATCGTTAATAGGCCGTATTTGATGATGCTATGAAAACGGCCCAACGTATTAATGGACCACAAATGGGCTGACTGTAACCACGGGCTGAATTTGGCCCACAAGCAGAAAATGACAGTAAAGAGCCGTAAGTAAACGAATGCTGGAAATGAGCCCAAGAAGAAATGGGCTCTGAGAAGGCCGAAAGATAACATGGGCTGGAAACGGCCCAACGGAATAATGGGCCATTAATGGGTATAAAGTGATGCACTGTTCATTATGGGCCAGTTTCACCACGGGCCGTTAATGGGTGTAAAGTGATACACTGTTCATTACGGGCCAGTTTCACCATGGGCCGTTAATAGGCTAAGAGTTACATAGGGCGTCATATGGGCCGAAAGACGTCATGGGCCATACATGGGCCAGAAGTGAAAGCAGGCTGGAATCAAATTGTATAGCCCAGATGACGCTATTGGGCCTAATTCGGATAGGGCGTAACGGGCCTTGGGTTAGCGGGCTGTAAATGGGCTATATGCGAACAGGCCGTTAACGGGCTTTCCATGGGCCGGCCCGCCATCTTTTCACCAAGTCAAATGGGCCGGCCTTTTCACAGGAATGGGCCTCTGTTGGGCCGTGCCACGTGTCGACGTATCATAGGCGCCTTCTGTCCAATGAGTGGATGACATCTGTCCCAACGATGAGCCGACACGTGTTTCCTCCAGCCAATGATGATTTTACACGTGGAAAATCCCCATTAGTCGGGGCTGTTAACGGGTTATCGGATCCAAAACCCGACCCGATAGCTTAACGGCGTTCCGTTACGGTGGATGCCACATGTCGGTCACCCTTGCCGAAATCACTTCTGTGATGCGCGATTTATCGTCATGGAAGTGCACACTTCTATGATGATAATTTTGGTAATGTCATGGAACACTTCTACGACAGCATAGGTATGACTATCTTGATTCTGTCATAAAATCATCATGGATGTACATGCATGACAAAAAACGCGACCTACTGTGACAAACACGTATCATCACGGAAGTGTATTTTTTTGTAGTGCGTGGAAGGCAAGCTAGGAAATACGGATATGCATATCTCCTCCTTTGTAACCGACCTTGTGTAACCCTAGCCTCCTCCGGTGTCTATATAAACCAGAGGGTTTTAGTCCGTAGGACAACAGACAATCATACCATAGGCTAGCTTCTAGGGTTTAGCCTCTTTGATCTCATGGTAGATCAACTCTTGTAATACTCATATCATCAAGAACAATCAAGCATGACATAGGGTATTACCTCCATCAAGAGGGCCCGAACCTGGGTAAACATCGTGTCCCTGCCTCCTGTTACCATCCCCTTAGACGCACAGTTCGGGACCCCCTACCCGAGATCCGCCGGTTTTGACACCGACATTGGTGCTTTCATTGAGAGTTCCACTGTGTCGTCACCATAAGGCTTGATGGCTCCTTCGATCATCGTTAGCGATGTGGTCCAGGGTGAGGCTTTCCTCCCCAGACAGATCTTTGTATTCGGCAGCTTCGCACTACGGGCCAATTCGCTTGGCCATCTGGAGCAGATCGAAAGCTACGCCCCTGACCATCAGGTCAGATTTGGAAATTTGAACTACACGGCCGACATCCGCGGTGACTTGATCTTCGACGGATTCGAGCCCATGCCGGACGCGCCGCACAGTCGCGACGAGCAAGGCGTAACTCTGCCACCGGATAATGTTCGGGAGATCGCATCCACAGCTACTCCGGCCGTTAATCCGGAACAAATCGCGCCATCCGAGAGCGGAGGGATAGACCCCGCCATGGAGGCCGCACTCTCAGTGGCGATAGAGCCAGATACTAACTTCACCCCTTACGAGAGCCGTGTCGCTGAACCGATGGATTCATCTCCGGCCACGGACTCCGAGCCGCTTACATCCGTACCCATCGAATCCGACTGGGCGCCGATCATGGAGTTCACCTCCACAGATATCTTTCAGCACTCGCCCTTCGACGATGTGCTAAATTCATTAAGGTCTCTCTCCCTATCAGGAGAACCTTGGCCGAACTATGTCCGGCTAGAATGGGATGCGGACGACGAAGAAATTCACTACCCATCCACCACCCACTTAGTAGCCACTGTCGACGACTTAACCAACATGCTCGACTTCGACTCCAAAGACATCGACGGTATGGGCGACGATGCAGGAGACGAACAGGAGCCACCGCCCGCAGGGCATTGGACCGCCACTCCATCACATGACGTATACATGGTGGATACACCAAGAGAGGGCAATGGCGAAGAGACAGCGGAGGATGCACCCTCCAAGCAACCCAAGCACCGACGTCAGCGGTGCCTCTCTAAGTCCCACCATAGCAAAAACAGCGATAACAGTGCAAGAGGAAATAATAGTCCACTCGACTCTGGAAGAAACGACAACTGCACCACCCTGGTGGCAGAGCACGATCAAGATGCAAACTGCAAACATAGTACATATCCGACATCCGACCACGACGACGCCAAGGATAAGCCTCATCAAACCCCATTTGGGGAAGAAAACAGTCCGAACGAAGATGCACACATCATCCGGAAACGCACTTGGAGCAAGAAAACCTCCGCAAAAGGCTTATTGCCACAGCGAGGAGCCTGAAGAAACAAAAGCAAAGGTTCATGGTCGCGCAAGATACCCTCAACAGAAAGTGGAACAAAGTAACAAAGTATGGTGGAAGTTACCATAAAAATAGCTATCCAAAGCGCAAGCTATTACCGGAATTCGATGATGAGGCCTTAGAGCCCATACAGCCAAAAAGTGATACGGCCAACCGGCCGGATCCACCACCTTGTGAACGCGATAGAGCGGCTAACAAAGTCGCGCATAAGTCAACACACGATCTATGTGAGAACTTGCGTCAAAAATCCGGCGCGACCAGATCCATCTATGGATCTAGGAAACGCGCTATCGTACACAACCAACACCGAATACTACAACCGTCTGAACACCATGGCGCATCCCAATACAGGGGTGCCACACACCCATTCTGTTTCACTGATGAGGTGCTGGATCACGAATTCCCAGAGGGATTCAAACCGGTGAACATAGAGGCGTACGACGGAACCACAGACCCTGGAGTCTGGATAGAGGACTTCATCCTCCATATTCATATGGCTCGTGGAGACGATCTCCATGCCATTAAATACTTGCCCCTCAAGCTTAAAGGGCCAGCTCGACACTGGCTGAAAAGCCTCCCCAAAAACTCAATTGGAAGTTGGGAGGAGCTCGAGAATGCTTTTCGGGCCAATTTTCAAGGGACTTATGTCCGACCTCCGGATGCAGACGATTGAAGTCACATATCCAATAGTCCGGAGAGTCCGCCCGAAAGCTTTGGAACAGGTTCCTCACCAAGAAGAACCAAATCATCGACTGTCCGGACACCAAAGCCTTAGCAGCTTTTAAACACAGCGTTCAAGATGAATGGCTCGCCAGACACCTCGGTCAAGAAAAACCGAGAACAATGGCATCCCTAACAAGCCTCATGACCCGCTTTTGTGCGGGCGAGGACAGCTGGTTGGCCCGTAGCAGCACCAATGACCCAAGCACATTTGAAGTCAGGGATGACAATGGTAAACCATGACGCAACAAAAACAAGCATCGAAATAAAGATGGTAGCCCAGATAACACGGTGGTAAACGCCGGATTCAGGGGCTCCCGACCAGGTCAGCGGAAAAAGCCTTTCAAAGGCAGTAGAGAAGGACAATCTGGCCTAAACAAAATTCTTGACAAACTCTGTCAGATTCATGGCACCCCAGATAAACCTGCAAATCATACCCACCGAGAATGTTGGGTCTTCAAGCAGGCCAGTAAGCTAAACGCCGAACACAAAGGGGAAGAGACACCAAGCGAAGACGAGGATGAACCTCGCCACCAAAACGCAGAAGGACAGAAAAAGTTCCCACCAGAGGTTAAAACAGTAAACGTGATCCATGTGACAAAGAGGAGAAGCAATCACGCACTCCGATGCACACGCGCCATAGAGCCCGTCACCCCTAGGTTCAACCCTTGGTTGGCCTGCCTGATCACTTTTGATCGTAGGGATCACGATACAAATATCCGACGCGAAGGACTGGCGGCCTTGGTGTTAGACACAATAATAAATGGGTACCATTTCACAAGGGTGCTCATGGACAGCGCCAGTGATCTAAATCTGATATATCAGGACATAGTCCGCAAAATGGGGATAGACCCGACACAAATAAGCCATAGTAATACTACCTTCAAGGGTGTAATACCAGGCCAAGAGGCCCGCTGTACGGGCTCTCTACTACTAGAGGTGGTATTCGGTTCTCTCGTTAACTTCCGAAGCGAAACGCTAACTTTTCACATCGCTCCATTCCGAAGTGATCATCAAGCACTACTCGGAAGGGCGACTTTTGCTCGTTTTAACGCAATACCGCATTATGCTTTTCTCAACCTCAAGATTCCCGGTCCACGTGGCATCATCACAGTTAGCGGAAATACCGAACGTTTTTTATGTACGGAAGAGGACGCGGCGGCTCTAATAGCCGTGAACTAGACGGCCTCACCAACCATAAAAAATGGCAGGTCGTCAAGACCACGGACACGGTTAGACGAATCCGGCGTTCCATCATATATACATGAGATTGGTTTTCGAACCCTCATAACACGATACCAGGGGCTTCCCACATGTAATCAAGGCCAGCCCGGCTCAACTTGGTTTCTCTTGAATTTTGATAGTTCATTTATAATAACCAACTCTTCTTTTTTTTGGCACGACAACTTTCACCTAAGTTCTTTCCTTTTGCAGATGACAATCGTGCTACAACGGAGACACAGGCGCAGACATGCAGCAGGGACCCACCCAAAGGTTTATTTTTAGATTAAGACCCTGCATAAACCTTTTTTACTGTCTCTTGTTGCTCACATCCTCCGGACACTCCACACAACCGAGAAGGATGCTGGCGTTATTAGCATGTGGCCACGCCAGAATTTTGCACGTACCTGGACACATGGGGTTTCTCATTAAGGGCATTGTTTAGCCCGGTATATGTTATAAAGACCGAACACCTTAGGGAGTGTTCGGCGTTGCGAGTTTGGCCCTATATGCATCAGCTCCGAATCATGTCTTTGGGTCAAATGTTGGGTTTTCCCTGCTCCCACGTTTTGGTACCTTATGTTCCGTTATATCGACTAAGGTAGCACTGGGAGAACTACTACGATTGTGCCCTGGTTCATCCGAATGAGCACCTCAGTAGAGAAGGCCAAAAACTGACTGTCATGATATGGCGAGAGACTAGTCAACCACTCAATGACTCGTCGGAATCTTCGAGATTCCTCCACATTAACGAAGAGCCGTTTCCCGGTCATGTACGTACGCGCCTCGTATTTAGACGAGCGCAGAAGTACCAGGGGCTATATAGTAGCCCCACTGTCAAACTCCTATGGCTAAGTGAAAGTGTTAAAGCAATATAGTCTGATTGCCTCGTTCGCTGCGCTATCACCTCCTTAACGGACCAAGACGTTGGATCAAGTGTGGATATGCATCTTTTGCGAACACCCCCGCATTATATGCGTGGGGGCGGAAGCCGACGACTGCAAACTTTCAGGTTATACACATATATACATAAACGACCGCACATGAGGCATCATAGTACTTTCAGGCAATAATATAAATACATCCTTGATAATTCAAGAAAACATTGTTTTTACAATGGGAATACATGTCACTTGAACATAACATTCTTCGAGCACTGAGCCTCTATCGAACGAGCGCCTTCAAGAACTTCTTCAAAGTAGTGCCCGACAGCCACTCGGCCTACAGCCGAACCCTGTGTCGCAACAGTGGTGGCCTCCATCTCCGCCCAGTATGTCTTGACACGGGCAAAGACCATCCGCGCACCTTCTATGCATGCCGATCTCTTTACAGCATCGATGCGTGGCACAACACCAGGAATTGTTGCACTAAGCTAAAGTAGCTATTCGGCCTTGGCCCTCCCAGCCACAGGTGATCCACAACGGACCTCACGGCAAGTCCGGACAACCTATGGAGCTCGGCCCACTCGGCCAATCGCTCATTCAACAGCAGCGGACGGACTGGAGCGTGAAACTATGACCAGGACAGTTTTTCCACTTCGGGACCTTTTTGATCCTTGAAGTACTCGGCCGCATCAGCAGCACTTGCAGCCAAATCCATGTACGTGTCCGCAGAACTCCATAGCCGGTCCAGAGGAGCATACTTCAGATCTCCGAACTTAGTACGCAATAAGAAGGGCTTCCCAGACACGATATCTGCAGCTTGATTCAGCTCCTCCTTCGCCGCTCTAATTTTGGAGCGGGCTTCCTTGGCAGCCACCTGGGCCTTCTCCAGGTCCGTCGCCTTCGCCCGATTTTCTTCTTCAAGAAGCTGGTAATGGTTGGCAGCATCTTTTAACTCTACAGCCATCTTGGCTATTTTTTCCTTGCTCTCGCAATGCGTGGCATGTTCGGCCCTTAACTCTCCGGCCGCCTTTAAAGAGGTCGCATTGCTACTCCTGGCTTGCTCCTTGGCTCGAGCAAGCTCCGCCCGAAGGGTCTCCACGGTGGCAGCTTCATCTGCAGTCACACAACATATTAAACATACTGGCATCATGCTACTCTTATTATGTGAAGCTCACTAGAGAAATCACTCAACCTGTGCCTCGTCAAGCCGCTTGTTGACAAGCACGATGTCGGCGTCTGCCGCATCAAGTTGCCGCTTTAGCTCGGCAAACCCATCAGTCCAGCTAGCCACCGGAGCTTCAGCCACCTGCACATAAAGGCGGTCTGGTTATTACCTGGGACTATGATCCTCTGTTTGCCGCCGTTTTCGACGACAACCAGAGTCTCAGGGGCTACTATCTGCATAGGGTACCTCATGTATGCGGTACTATAAAAAATATACACTATTTCATGTACCTCAAAGCCTTTCAACAGACTCATAAAGGCTTCATGCAAACCGCTTTTAGCGGATGAAATCCTTTCAATTACCGTACCCATTAGCGTACGATGCGCTTCCGAGACGGCCACTTGCCCTAGAAGATCCTTCAACGTGTGTGACCGCACACTATATGGACCCTTGCTGTCTCTCTCTTTAAGAGCCGGATACTGGGAATCCCGGGTAGCCAACGGGTTATCCTCCGGCCTTAGTGGATCCGGAGATACCCTTCGCGACGACACTTCAAGGTCACCCGCTTCATGAGGCGGGGTGTCGGGGGGAGGCGTTTCGCTCTCCATCATCTCCGGAAGAAGATCCCCCGAAGACGAACTATGTCGAGACGGGCTATGATCCGGACTGCAATTTATAAGCACTGGTTATTGTCTTCGGAAGTAAGGTGGGATATTGCCACTATTAAAGTACTTTTCTATTACTTACAGCTCGGTAGAGGGCTGATCTCCGCACGGACACTGTGCGGCAAGAATACCCTCCGAGGCAGGACCCTTTGATGAAGATTTCTTCTCCCGTTTGGAAACCTTAGTTTCCGGATCTTCAGAGGTAGTCCTCTTCCTTCCCCAGGGAGAGAGAAAGTCAGATTCTTCCCTTTGATTGTCCTACCTCGCGGAGGTGCTTATCCCCCCGACTGGAATGAGTAGCGAGTGAGGCCCGCTCTCGCCCTCTTTATTCCCCCTGTCATCTTCCTTCGAGGGCGCTGGATAAGGCGCTGGCTTGAGCATCTTGTCCAGTACCAGATTGTCCAAGCCCTCAGGAAGGAGGGCCGAAAACCTGATCATGATCGTCTTTGTTATATAGTCCTAGTCAAAGAGCGGCTCTTTAGAATGATGCCATGATAAATAAAAGGACAGCAAGTTCGGCATGGGATTACTTACTTGGGCAGCGGGGCGATTGCAGCTCAGGCCCACATCCTCGGTGGTGTTCGGACACTCTATTTGGGGTCCGAAGAATGATTTGTACATCTCTTCATGCGTCATGCCGAGGAAATGCTGAATAACTCATGGTCCTTCCGGGTTGAATTCCCACATGCAGAGGGGCCGGTGTTTGCATGGTTGGACTCGACGAACCAGCATAACTTGCATTACCATAACCAGACCGAAATCTCCCTCGAAGAGATCTCGGATACGGATCTGCAGTATTGGCACGTCCTTGGCTGGACCCCAGCTCAGCCCCCTGCTGATCCATGACATCAGTTGTGGTGGGGGGCCCGAGCAGAAGGTGGGGGCAGCTACCCACTTGGCACTTCGGGGAGCTGTGATGTAAAACCACTCCCTCTGCCACAATCCGGACACCACTGGGAAGGAACCCTCTGGCCATGGAGTGTCAGCGATTTTGCTTATTAAAGCACCTCTGCACGCTGCGTGCTGCCCCTCGATCATCTTCGGCTTCACATCGAAGGTCTTGAGCCACATGCTGAAGTGAGGGGTAATGCGGAGGAAGGCCTCACACACAACAATAAATGATGAGATGTGAAGAAGGGAATCCGAGGCCAGATCGTGAAAATCCAGCCCGTAATAGAACATAAGACCCCTAACAAAGGGATCCAGAGCGAGGCCTAGTCCTCGGAGGAAGTGGGAGATGAACACAACACTCTTGTTGGGTTCGAGAGTGGGGACGACCTGCCCTCGGGCGGGCAGCCTATGCGGAATTTCGGCGGTCAGATATCTGGCCTCCCTCAACTTCTTGATGTCCTCCTCTATGACAGAGGAAGGCATCCACCAACCTTGAAGGTTGGATCCAGACATAGTTGAAGGTCTAAAGCACCTGACCTGAGCTTTGGGTGTTAGAACTTGAGGCGGGGGAAGGATTCGATTGAGCATGGAGGGAAAAAAGAAAAAGCCTCGTCCCCTCTATAAAGAGGGAGAATATCAGGCGTCCTCCTCGTGTCCGTTTGGGACTTACCTAAGATCTAGGAGTCATACGAACAGGCACGGTTGGGTTACCCACGTTTGTATTGATGAGAATCCCGTGATAAGGGGGAAACGATCTCTGCTTTGACAAGACGTGTCAAGAAAACCGCCTCGCGTTATGCGCGGAGCTGGTTGAGAGAAACGGTTTGAATAATGGCCGGGTCATGGCGTGATGTCATGCTGTCAAAACGTGTCAGCAGATTAGATTTGTGGAAATATTATTCTCTCTACAGTGGTATGTGGAACTTATTTTGTAGGGTCGGACACTGTCCTTGTATTCAAACTCTTCCATGGTGTATTCGGAGGAGGAACCCGCCTTGCAATGCCGAAGACAACACTGCGCGCCGGACTCATCATCATTGAAGCCTGGTTCAGGGGCTACTGAGGGAGTCCTGGATTAGGGGGTCTCCGGACAGCCGGACTATATCCTTTGGCCGGACTGTTGGACTATGAAGATACAAGTTTGAAGACTTCGTCCCGTGTCCAGATGTGACTCTACTTGGCGTGGAAGGCAAGCTAGGCAATACAGATATGTATATCTCCTCCTTTGTAACCGACCTTGTGTAACCCTAGCCTCCTCTGGTGTCTATATAAACCAGAGGGTTTTAGTCCGTAGGACAACAGACAATCATACCATAGGCTAGCTTCTAGGGTTTAGCCTCTTTGATCTCGTGGTAGATCAACTCTTGTAATACTCATATCATCAGGAACAATCAAGCAGGACGTAGGGTATTACCTCCATCAAGAGGGCCCGAACCTGGGTAAACATCGTGTCCCCTGCCTCCTGTTACCATCCGCCTTAGACGCACAGTTTGGGACCCCTACCCGAGATCCGCCGGTTTTAACACCGACATCACTTCATATAAAAGTTTTTATTATATCCCTCTTGGATGCCCATCATATTAGGACTAAATTCATAACCAAAGCAAATTACCATGCTATTTAGGACTCTCAAAATAATATAAGTGACGCATGAGAGTTCATCTATTTCTATAAAATAAAACCGCCACCGTGCTCTAAAAAGATATAAGTGAAGCACTAGAGCAACAACAAACTACTCCGAAGGATATAAGTGAAGATCAATGAGTAGTCAAATAATTATGCAACTATGTGAAGACTCTCTAACATTTAAGAATTTCAGATCTTGGTATTTTATTCAAACATCAAGCAAAACTAAATAAAATAAAATGACGCTCCAAGCAAAACACATATCATGTGGTAAATGAATATATAGCTCCAAGTAAAGTTACCGATGAACGAAGACGAAAGAGGGGATGCCTTCCGGGGCATCCCCAATCTTAGGCTCTTGGTTGACCTTGAATATTACCTTGGGGTAACTTGGGCATCCCCAAGCTTAGGCTCTTGCCACTCCTTATTCCATAGTCCATCGAATCTTTACCCAAAACTTGAAAACTTCACAACACAAAACTTAATACAAAACTCGTAAGCTCCGTTAGTATAAGAAAATAAATCACCACTTAGGTACTATTGTGAACTCATTATAATTTCATATTGGTGTAATATATACTGTATTTCAACTTCTCTATGGTTCATACCCTCCGATACTACTCATAGATTCATCAAAATAAGCAAACAACACATAGAAAACAGAATCTGTCAAAAACAGAACAATCTGTAGTAATCTGTAGGTTTCGAATACTTATGTAACTCCAAAAATCCTGAGAAATTAGGAAGTCCTAGGAAATTTGTTTAATGATCTACTGCAGTTGGAATTGGTATTTTATCGCTCCCTGTTAAGAAATGAAAATTATTCTTGTGAGCGCATACTTTCTGTTTTTTTACAGCAAGATCAAATAACAATCACCCAAGAAGATCCTAAAGGCTTTACTTGGCACAAACACTAATTAAAACATAAAAACACAATCATAACAGAGGATAGATGATTAATTTATTACTAAACAGGAACAAAAAGCATGGAACAAAAATAAAATTGGGTTCCCTCCCAACAAGCGCTATCGTTTAACGCCCCTAACTAGGCATGATGATTTCAATGATGCTCACATAAAGGATAATAATTGAAACATAAAGAGAGCATCATGAAGAATATGACTAGCACATTTAAGTCTAATCCTGTCACATCCCTAGTCTGGTATGACCTAGGCTAGCTAGCCATTTGTGCATCATATTTAAATTTCAATTAAATTTGAAATGAGGATTGGTGGAACCCTCAGAATCATCTTTTGAAAATGATCCAAATAAAAATTTCTCCAAAAGGGTTCAAGAAAATGCTCATGTTGCCCTCTGAAAATATTGGACAGAGTTAAAAATCAAAACAATATTTTTAGGAGCTCATGGACATTTTATTTTGGCCAATTGGATTAATTCGATAAATATTTGCATTGGAAATATATTTCTATATATATGAAATATGGCCCAAAAATTATGCCATTTATAAAAGAGCTCTGGAATAATATATCCAGCTCCTGCAAAAATTGGCATAATAAAATAAAATGATTTAATATATTTATTAAATCAAACAAATGTCAGAAAAAAATAGAAAAA